>NW_001820835.1:2367521-2487769 GCF_000146945.2 Sclerotinia sclerotiorum 1980 UF-70 | reverse complement strand
AGAAGAGAATTATGAGGAGAGGAAAGGTGAGAGAGGGGTGTAAATGGAATAAGAACTTGAGGAAGGAAATTTTGATATGAGATTGAAGTTAGAGTTTAAAGGGGCTTGAAATTGGGTTTGGTGGGTAGGTGATTGAGTTGATTAAAATGGTTTGATGAGATGGTGAATTGGATGGAGTACATTGGGTGTGAGGAATTATATACATAAATTTATATATTTGCTTTTTGAAGGATAAAATAAGAATATAGATATATATATGTTTGGGTTGGGGTTAGGGAATCGGGTTAGGAGGAGGGATAGATGGAAATGAGATAGAGTTGGGAATAAGTTATTATATATATCGGACGAGTTAAATTTGTATAGAGCAGGGGAAAGAGAAAGAGGAGTAGAGAATTGAGATAAAGTTTTAAAGGTTGTATTTTTTCTTATAGATATTATAGAAAATACCATATTAATTAGATGTTTCTCAAAAATATTTTTATTTAAAAGATCATTCTAATTGTAAAATATTGAATAAGTACTTATTAATATAAATATACAAAAAGAACTAAGTAATCTTACCTCATCTCATTCCCACATATCCCTAATATTCATCATTTATTTTCCCTTCCTGATCTCCTCGAGTTTCATCCTCCCTTTTCTCATAGACTCGCCTAATATATTACCTATACATATATAACTAACAACTAATTTAACCCCAAACACAATCATCCAAACTTCAACTTACAGCTAACTCCCTTTAAATGAAACTCATAAGTTATTATAAAATTACAAATCAAGTTTATAAAAGCTGATTTTTAGCCGACCATGATGCTGTGTCACGAGATTTAATTATGAGAATTTTACCGGCCAGTTAATGATATGATGATATGATGATATGATGATATGATGATATGATGATATGATGATATGATGATATGATGATATGATGATATGATGATATGATGATATGATGATATGATGATATAATGTGGATTTGAGTAGTGTGGGAATGGGATTTTGATATTGAAATTTTGGTTTATTGGGGGAAGGGGGTTTATGGTGAGGATATGAGGATGTAGGGGATAGATTGGGGGAGAATGGGGATTAGGTTAAAAAGGAGATGGAAAGGAGATGTACGTGGAGATGGGATGGGATGCTGTGAGGAGGTTTGGGATGAAGTTGGAAATGAAGTTGGAGATGAAGTTGAGATAAATCATAAATAAATAATCAAAGAATCTGAACTCCAAAATAGCATCTAGAGTAGGCTATAAATGGATACACAGACAGGACATCATGACTGTAGATTTGAAGTTTATTTAGTCTTCATGATAGAGTTTCTGTCCATAAATTAGTATCCCACTTTTAAACTTCATGTATATAAGAGATGGAGAGAGGAGTATTAACTGATGGTATAGTATGGTAAGATTAGGTTTTGAGATTGGTATTGGTAGAACTGAGCTGGAATTCGAGGAGTGTAGTGTTGAAAGCTATTCTATATCTATTTAGAAGTAGTTTAGATGGTTTTTAATGGGAATGTCAAAGGTCATTATATGGGGTTTAATTTGTATTGAAGTGTGTAAAACTTATGGTTTGGTGATTGGAATTTGGGTTATTTGATTAGGTGGGATGAAGGTAAGATGAAGGTAAGAGTTGTATATAATAGTAGGTGGATAGGTGTTACCAGGAGATCAAGAATTATAGTTCGGATGAGTTAGAAGATTCTGAAGTATATATAGATGTGAAGTAGATGGTATGTTGTGGTATGATGAATATAAGTAAGATAATGCAAACTCGACACTTGAATCCTTATAGCTAGGTACTAAACATCACATATTCAGAAAAGGAACATCTTTCATCAATACCCCCATTAGCCCTAGATAATCATAAAGCTTTCCCACAAAATGAAATTTTCAACAAGACGCCATGGCCATTCGCTTTGACTTCTTTGAGTTGAGGTGAAGGATTCAAAGTGATGGATACCCTTGAGAGAGCTACGTCGTGACATTCCGAAAGATCCGGGGGATCTACAGCTTTAGATGAAATGTGCGGGGATACTCCGTACAGATGGGATTTTGCCGGGGTATAATGACAGACTTGAGATTGTTGTATATAGTGGGCAAGGACTTTTTGCGTTATGTTAAATCATATATCTGAAGATGTTTTCTATCTGATGATTTCTGATTCTGTGGACAATTTGGATCTACAGTTGAAGAGGTACGGCATCATAGATACATCATTGATATGCTTATTTATTCCTCTACCAGGGAAATATAATGAAAGTATGGTTAGGTATTAAAGGAAGTTGGCGAATGTTGGATATTAGACACTGTCTAGTGTGCTTGTTGGAAGGATGTTAGATGTTAGATGTTGCAGCTACATCCATCTTCTTCAGACCCCACACTACGCATCTACCTACCTTGGTACATGTAAAATTAAGTAAAGGCGGAGGCGGAGTAATATTCTCCGAAAACGGAGAGTAACAAGTAACTTGGGGCGACGGTTAATGAAGTGTGCAAATATAAGATGATCTACCGATCCACCACCAAGGAAAAAAGAGGGTGAAACAAAAAATACCTAATATCAGATAAAAAAACCGTTGGATGGCACTCTGTAATCTTTTCTCATCCTGATTGATCAGATGTACCTGGTAACTATACTTCCAGAGAATAGGACGTTGAATTTATTTCATTCCGAATGCAACATTCTCACATGGAGAGAAAGGATTATGTGGTGGGTACTGGGGATTTGCTTGCCCAGTTGAGAGTTGCGAACCAAATTTTCGGAAACTAGTGCAAGAAACTCGGGGGTGCTCGGTGCTCGGTGGTCTAGTTTTGAGTACCTAGGTAGGTATTAGATGATTACTTTCAATCTTTCCTCCATCTTGTTACCTAGCTTGATATTCGATTCCTTGGAATGTTATCCCCTATCGGACTCCGACTTTCTTCAAGTGTCAGCTTTAAAAATTGTAAATGTTAATGTCACGAGATTGCTATTATCCTTATCATCATTATCACTATCACGTGAAGTATCTCCAATAGTCCGGATTGCAGGTCAACAATAAAAGACTTCCAAACATTGGAGTCTACCTAGTATTTAAAATATGAATTCAATTCTTTTGGATTATTCAAACCAATTGAAACATTTACTCAAGTCATTTAAGATACTAGATTCACTTCGCATATTGAATGTTTTCAGTCAAGTACCTATTGAAAACTCACATCTAATCTACTAATACACACCATTATCACGTGATTATACTGCAATTTTCATGATTAGAGTCATTCTTTTCGTGAGTTCGAGATGATGATAAATTGATATGTTGCATAAGAATCCTGCACATCAAATTCATCTTGTAGACTACTATAAATACATACAAAATGGAAGGGCTGGCGATGATGGAAATCATGTCACACTTCTTTCGCTCGCCACTTTATCAACCGAGAGTTTCGAACGATATTACTTACTTACCTAGGGAGTAGGTAATCAAGAAAATAAGAGGTGATAAGAGAACTGCAAGATTATGAATGATTGATAGATTATTTCAAATACAAATACAAATACAAGATTTGATTACAAAGTAGAATCTTGTGCAAGTTATTCTCCTAATCGTTACCGATATAAGATATAAGTTGTTGCTTTCGTAAGATTGAAATGATCGGTGAATGTTTTAAAATATTACTATACTATGTAGGTATGATTTGTATCTCAAGTGAAGGCAAATAGAGGAGTAATCATTTGTTGATGAGAGGGAAGTGCAGTCAGTGAGTGTGCTTGTATTGAAGGTTCCTGATCGGAGCGGACCACGTAGATAATGAGATGAGTTACCTGCTAGCTACTACCTACTATCTATCTATTTTCTAAATATCTGAATTTCTTCAGCCATCACTTAACATCACCTAGTTAGTACCTAGGTAGGTACCTAGATATTGTTTAAAGTAAAAGTGTTGTACCTACCTTTTATCTCCATGTTAAAAGCGGCGTCATACCACAATGAAGCTAATACTATTTACAGGTTAGTTCAAACGAAATCTCAATCTTACTGGTTCTTACACAATTCTTCCACTTTTTTTCTCTCTCATCCAAACTCTAAATTCTATTGACATTTCATTCTTCAAATTCCGTGATAATTTCAATGAATATTAGATAGATGATCAACAATCATCTGATTCTAATCAACTCATTATCCTTCTTTAATATCTTTGTCTTTTCTGGTGTTGTTACTTCTTTTTAATACCTATCTCTCTAGCTACCTACCTACCTGCCTACCTACCATTCCTTCTTTCTTGCTGCCGAATCCTGGTTCGTTCAATTCTCACAGCTCCCCAGCTCACACAGCTCCGTCCGACCCAACACCAAAAAAAGAAAGAAATAATTTACGAGTAGAATCATTGGAAACGCACCTTTTCCTCTCGGGAGTAACTTACATCACGTCTAGAGTATTTCTCAGTCCTTGGTAGTGCAACACCCCCCAAAAACCCACCTTGGAAACCCATACAAATTACAACTACAAACCATCGACCCCGAATAATTGAAAAGCCTCGACCACGGCATCAATATTTATTTGCCTTTAATAATTGTATGGTGAATATCTTCACTTGCGCAATCTCATCCCAACAACACCATTTCAACTTGAACCCTCAAAAATAACTTCTCAACCCTATTGCTTCTCGCATTCAACTAGCCCGGGTTCTATCGCATTTGCTTTACACTAAAGAGGTTCCCCCCCAGACACAGACGCAGAACAGAACACCTCAGTTACACCAAAAATCACACTTCAACTCATTCAAAACTACACAAAAGTTGGCGCGCCACGTACAATTACAATAACAGACAAGTTAAAATTTTTATCAATTATTTTCGCTCCCGTTCATTCAAACCAACTCTGCCGTGCGACATTTCGCCTCCAACCGCTTCGCGTCAGAGAGCTGTGGCTGACGGACGGTTTTTCTTCTTCTTAACGGGTGTTGGATTGTAAGGTTCACACTCACGTTCAACTATTACCACTTGATCGCGTTCAGGGTCTGCCACGATGAATAACGTCAATATGTCCGGTATGCCAAATATGGGTGGTCCTGTCGGGGGTGGTATGCCCATGATGAATAATGGGGTAGCTGGTGGAGCTGCTCGACACCCTACGAACAATGATAACAACCGGTCGCAACTAAACACCTACATTTACGAATACTTCCTCAAGAATGGAATGTTCGATTGCGCCAGGACGTTATTGAATCATGAACAAATTAATGTCGTCAAAGATAGCCCTGGTCGTGGCGACGGGGAAGATGGAGATGATTCTAAAGATGATATTGATTCGAAGAGACCCAATGATCTTCCTCTGCCTAATCTTCCCAAAGAATGCCCTGAAGGTTGTTTCCTGTACGAGTGGTTTTGCCTCTTTTGGGATATGTTCAATGCCCAGCGAGGCAAAGGAGATGCACGCAATGTCCTTTCTTACGTCTCACATACACAGGTATTTTAATTTCGAGCTTCACACAAGTGGTCACTAAATTTTGGAATAGCAATCGCGCCAAAAGGCAGAGCAACAACAAGCAACACTTCGTGGCCTGAACCCGTTGCATGGTGGTCCAGCTTATGGTCGTATGCCGGGTGGTATGATGGGTCCCAATGATCTTGCACGAAAAGCCATGATGAATGGTAGAGGCGGTGGACCGTGAGTAGCCATCTTCACCACCATACTAATGCTAATCACTTCTTGTTACAGAAATCAACAGCATTTGCAGCAATTACAACAAATGCAGATGCAAAAACAACAAGTTATGCAAAGAGAACCTTCGGACGGTAATCATCCACAGCGGGCTCAATCCCCATCATCTGCCGAGAACGCCCCGTCTCCATCCAAGCGACCTAGACTTGATGGACCTACCTTTAATCAACAAGGTGGAATGGCACCTAATGGAAGGGGACAATCTACTGGAATTCCAGCCCAACAGGTGGGAGAAACCGGCCCCAGCAATACTGTTCAAGCAGCTCATTTGCCACTTTCACATGGCATCGATTCAAATCTGACAGCTCAGCAGTTCTCAGGTTTCCAAGGTCAAAATCCCACTCAGAAGAATCTTCAAGCAGCATACCAAGCCAACTTGTCTCAACAGCAGCAGAAGCAAATGTCTGGCGTCGCCGCCGGAGGGCCTCCAAACCAAGGATCGCCCATGATGACACAGGGTGTTGATAGTAATGCCATGGCAGCATATGGTTACGCCGCAGGTGAGATGAACCAGAATGGTGTAAGAGGCGCCCCAGGTGGTCAACAAGGTGGTCAAGGTAATCATGCGTTGCAGGATTATCAAATGCAATTGATGTTGCTCGAACAGCAAAACAAGAAACGACTTATGATGGCTCGCCAAGAACAAGATGCTATTCGTCCTGACGGTCAAGGAGGACCTGGCGGCCCTGGTATGGGACCTAACGGACCCAATTTTCAACAAGGAACTTCACCACAAAGTGGACCTCGATCAGTAAACTCACCAAACCCAAGTGAACAGATGAAGCGAGGAACTCCTCATATGAACAACCCCGGTATCCCTTCTCCTCTGCCTGAAGGCCAAAACAGAGGATCTCCAAGTGCAATGAATTTCAACATGGGACAAGGTGGACAGATGGATGGAGGGATGAATCCACAATTTTACAAGATGGACGGAATGAATGGTAACATGATGCAAAACGGCATGCGCCCACCTAGTTCCCACCCTGGGTTTAATCCACAAGGGATGTCGCAACAACAAATCATGATGGCACGACAACAAGCCGGTAATTGGCAGAACGGTCCAAACGGCGGTGCTCCTATGGTTGCCAACCCCTCACAGGGTCCTCCACAAGCTATGGGCACACCTCAGCAACGAAACATGCCTCCACCAGCAGCTCCTGCCAACGCGGGCGTAAATGGACGAACTCAACCATCATCACCCCAAGGTAGCACTGCTGCGCCTCCTACGCCTCAGCAGTCAAATAAGGCAAATCCTAAGAAGAAGAATGAGGCCAAGGAAACAAAAACAAAGGTAAATTTCTTAGCGTTAAATGGATTTTTTTTTGGTAGAAATGTTGACATTGATAACAGCGCGCTACAAAGAAAGGATCCGCCGCAAACCTCAACGCTGGTGCTACACCTTCCGCTGACCCAACCCAAGAAGCCGCGACCCCTACTCCTGCGACCCCGATTACCCCAGTACACACGAAAAGTTTCAACAATGGTCCAAATCCGAATGGTGCTGTACAGCCTGTCAATGGTCAACCCATGGCGGCTGCTCCGAACGCTGGAGTTTCCTCATCGCAACCTGATCCTTTGAATTCATTCCCAATGAATGATCAACCGGTATGTTTATCACATGTACCACATGTGGGATATTTTGTTTCAGCACTAACTCTTTACTAGTTTGATATGCTCGAATTCCAGAATCCCATGGGCGGAAATTCAGATGTTCTTACCGATTTCGATTTTGATTCATTCCTAAATGATTCCACTGGCGGTGCTGATGATACCTATAACTTTGACCCTTCTTTCCTAGGAGATAATGAAATATCCGAGACTGTCTGAAGCGATTCAGTTGCATAGGGTCAATTTTCCGGCGTTTTCAGGCATACTTTGGCGTTTATCGGATCATACCATCTCGAACTTATCCTGGCGTATTGATTGTCAATGTGAACAAGAATCTGAAATCCAGAAATGGTTAGAATGGGGTGGTGGTTGTTGCAAGTGTCTAAAAAAAACCTCTTTTTACATAAAACATGTCACGATTGTGTGATGTTGGATAGGAATCAATGGAGGGGGTCGGGTTCCATTTTGTGTTTATGCTATTATATTTTGGATCAAAGTCAAAGGACGTACTTAATTATTTACCTCACATTATGTCTAGGTCGGGCTACTAGACAAATTTTTGAGGTGGCAACTGGCGTTACTTTGTTTAAATGATTATCCTATCTTGTTTATTATTCACCACATTCTCATATTGTGTTGGATGGGTTATTTGGATCACTTGGGAAAGGGGGAAAGGGAGGAATTCCTGTGTATTTATCATTGATGGGTCTATTTTCTTTCTTTTTATTACAAGGACCGGGATTCAATTATTGAGAGACTCAAAGAAGAATATTTATCTCATCTATCCTATCAAATTCAATGCAAGTATGGGGCACTAGAGTAATCATATTATATTTATGTTATGTTATATTATATTGGTATTGATCTATGTTATATATTTTTGGATGTCTTTAAGGGGGTTTCTAAAGGGATTTCAAGGGGGTTTCGTGGATGGTAGGTGGATGAATAGATTGGTGATATTTTTCGTAGGTGGTTGGTACAGTAGGTAGGCTGTGAATGAGTGAATGAATGAATGGATAGATGATATTGTTTTCTAAGAAATAAAGGAAATGGAAATGGAAATAAGAGTCAGAAGTTATTATTGAGGATAGGAGTAAGGGCAAGGACAGGGGTAGCGATAGAATTAGAGTTTATTTGGATTTGTAGTTGGGTATCTAGGGTTAGAGGGGCTGGGGTGGGATTTGAGATTTGAGATTTGAGATTTGAGATAGGATGGGGGATAGGGTATAGAATGGGGGAAGGTAGGGATTGGAAGGGGAGTATGAAGGATAGATGAGAAGTTTTATCCTTTCTTTTAAGAAGGGAGGGAGAGATGGAGGGGGAGATGGAGGGGTGATTGTGAAGGATGGAAGAATGAATGGGTTTGTTATTTAAGCGATGATAAATGAGGGATGAAGGGGAGAGATTGGGGGGGGTTGTTACGAGGGTAGCCGTCTAGATCACGTGGAAGTGCTCTAGGCTCTCGAGGTGGTTTATAACTAGGCGTCAAGCAGGGACTTAAAGTAATGACAATAATGCAATTCGTAACTAATAGTAGAGTATACTAAATGATTGATCTTGAGCACGAAGCTCTATACAAAGGAAATTCATCTTGATTATATAGACCTTCGTGCCTCCTTAAAAAAACCGATGGCTATGTGTGACGGAAATCCCTGCTTTCCTCCCACCCTTATTATATAAGAAACCTCAGGTACATTAACCATGTCCACACATGATACGATTACTCGAGATTAGTATAAGATTTAGGTGACCTGAGGATCAGATCCGGACAAGTACTAGGTATCAATGGTTATCGGTAAAGTAAGATCATTGGAGGAATAAATATGACTTCTTTTTGCCTAGCCATTGCGGCTAGGCTATTCATTTGTGTATATATAGAGTAGCTATCCCCATCTACAGGTGCTCTTCACCTGTAGATTCTAAGTTAAATACAATTGCTGGTCTATAAACACCCTTTTGGTCACACTATGAGCCCGACAAATCGATCACCGCAAAGCCGATCTCGATTTGTCGGTTTCTTGATCATGTGATCAAGAACGTGACCTATGTTACTGTCCGACGTAACAGGGGGGGGTGTATTAGATATTTTATTTTATTTAGTAGTTTATTAATTAAGAGATTGCATTTTATAAATTAGATTTTTTTATAAATAATTTTATTGATTGATTGGGTTTTTTGTTTTTTTTTAAATAATTAAGATAAATATCTTTTTTTTTGAGAGGAGCCGGAGGGGGTGGGTGTCACGATTCACCATTAGGATTGATGGTGTTACGATGGTAGCAAACTGATTAATTAGGAGAGCTTAGGCCTTGTGCAAACACGATCAGATTTCATCGAATTAGTATGTGATCTTGGTCACCTGAAGATCGTATGCGCACGCACCATCAGAAATCACGTGATAAGGAGCCCTAAGAGCTTCATGCTCAACTTAGTTATCAATTAGTTTACCTACATTCTACTTGATCTAGTAACGAATTCACTTTCAAGTGAATACCAGTGATAAAGCCTTAACCCATAACTACCAACCGACGAACCTTAGGCAGCCGCTGCCTTTAGTATAGCATCGTTACAGGGGGTTTTTTTTGTAAGAGAGTGAGAGTGAGAGTGAGAGTGAGATTTATTATTAATTAGATAAGTTTCTTGATATTAGTGTTATATTTTGGTGTTTGGTGTTGGATGTTTAGTATTTGATACTAAGTATTTAGTATTTAGTATTTAGAATTTAGTATTTAGTATTTAGTATTTAGTATTTAGTATTTAGTATTTAGTATTTAGTTTTTAGTATTTAGTATTTAGTATTTAGTATTGAGTTCCTTCAGTTATTTATTTGAAGGTTTTTGCATTGAGGACGGGTGGTGGATGGTTTCCTTTTGGATGTTTTTGGTGTTGTGTATATGGCTGGGGAGATTGGGTGTGAGGATTTTGAGAGGGAGAGTTGGGAGGGGTGTTTGAGGGGATGAGGGGATGAGAGGATGAGGGGATGAGGGGATGAGGGGATGAGGGGATGAGGGGATGAGGGGATGAGGGGACGAGGGGGATGAGGGGATGAGGGATGAAGGAGCTGGTTTAGGGAGTACGACCAGGAAGGTTATAAAGATATGTTTGCCTTATAGGGGTAGAAGATCTAATATCTTTGATTATAATAGATGGGAGAAGAGATATTAAAGTTATATATTAATACTACCCCTTATCATTGAGTAATATGAAGTGCTGGTTTTTGGAGGTAATGGGGGGGTAGATACTCATGAGTGATTAGATCATAATTGCAATTGAAGACATCATATGAAGACTATGTCTAATTTTAATTGTTATGATTTGGATGAATGAAAGAATCATAACCAAATGTTCTATAACAGCATGTCTCCTTTGATAAAAACCCCTCTACCCCAAGATATATAGAAATGACTCCGTACAGTATCCTATAAACTCCGAATTTCCAACGTTGGTAGCGATGTGATGGCTTTCGACTTCTAATTGATTCGCTATTTATCTGATCCTCAATATCTTTTATCCTTTTCCATTCGCGAGCTTTCTGAAAGCAGTGTCTTGCAACAGGTTGATGCGCTTGGCTTGTAAGGCGTAGAAAGTATTCAATGTGGCAAAGAATTGCATGCTTGGCTAGTTGTCTGCCAGGTCCTAGATATAGGAACATAGTTGCGCGAAGAGCATCCTTGGATTATTTGCTAGTATTTGTATGGTTATAGAAAAGCCATTCATGTATTCGCTAGAGACTTGTTCATGGGGATTCCTCCGGGAATCCTTATACATTTTCCTAAGGAGTGTGAATACTAGCTCTACACTTTAGTACTCACATAATACCGAGTAGGTAAGGATTCTAAAAGATGATTGGAATTAAATTGGAATAGTGCGAATAAACCTTCCCGCTAATGAGCGATGACATGCGAGACGATACAGCAGCAGAGCTGAAGACGCACCTAGTCTTCCTCAATTCTTTATCAACAGTACTGTGACAGGTATATCATATCCCAACTATGGGATATATCTAAGTGTATCTCTATCTTTCACCATATACAAATTCCCTCACAACGAAAAACCTAGACATCATTTCGTCAAACCCATCACCTTCATCATCGTCATTTTGCCCCCACCAATCACGTGTCTAAATATCCAAGCTTACTAATCACCATCATCCAAAAACTCGTCAACCATCTCAAACATAACTTCAAGCTCCAACCGGCTCTCCACCAAAAAACACTCTCACAACAATCCTTTCTACACAAGAAAAACCACAAAATCTACAACCAGACATACATCTAAATATTACATCATACTCTCACAAAAATGGCACCCAAAGCCCAACGCGTAGTAGTCGAGCGCCCCGCCCGTCGCACTGCTCAACCAAAAGGTTATTTCGCAAGCACATATTCTGCATTAACTGCACCCGAGAATGCGAGTGTGGTGAGGAGTATTGGGGTTTTTGGACTTGCGGTTGCGTTTTTTTCGAGCACTTGGAGTGATTATCTTTTGCCTCCGTTAGTATTGAGCTTTTTTCATTTGGTTTTAAAACTTGGATTTGGATGGGGCTAATTGTTTTGTTTAGTTTGTAATGAATGGTTTTGAGGATGATGTGTTGGTATTTGGAATGGGAATGGAGATGGAAAAGGGAAAGGGAAAAGAGGAGAGGGGCAAGAGTGAAAATGAAGTGGATGATAAGGGATACCTTTAATGACGATAGAATGTGCAATGAATGGGTCGCAGATGGATACAGCAGCGGAAGGAGTGTATGATAGAGGCATGATGGACAGAACGGATATGAACAATGGCATACGATGCAGTGGAGATAATCCAAAGGACTCTGAATGTGTATACATTGGGATGGAAAATGAGGCGTTGATACTTTTTGATGAATGGATCTCTACTTCCTAATTCGCAAATTCTGCATGTTGCGATACTATTTCCTTACTGGTGGCTTCTAGTGGTTCCTTGTGATGCTTGGTTCATGGTTATTTTCTGACGAGGAAGCATCTGTGGATTAGGGTGTGTTGTGATTTGTTTTCTCGAGCCAGCATTCTACGGGAACAGCAGAGTTGTAGAAGACCACCGTCTATGTGGAATGGAATCCCAAAAATTCGGAAGGTCACTCTAAGTATGTTGGGTTAACTATAACAAAGTATAAGCAGCAACTGCTCTTTCATTATTAATTCTACCCGAGCAATATATGCTTTCTAAGACTACGACTATCACAAACTAAAATATCATACTTCTCTTGTGATGCAACGAGAAAAACACTTGAAAATCCTTTCGTAGTATCTATCCAGCTATAACTTTACTAGAAAAAAAACACTCCTCACGTATTCGCCCAGGCCAGTGGTGTTACAGCGGAGATGCATCCATATATAGGTTTTATGAAAAGCATCATCCATCTGTATAATGAGAAATACAGCTCAAGTTCTCAACTCATGCCATGACACTCTGGTTGGTCCCTGGTGAGGTTTTGACACCAAACAGACAGACAATATAATATAAGATCAATCAAATTCCTCAAAAGTCTCCCTTCATGTCCCTCCCGCACATCCCCCCACGCACATCTCCCCAAAAACTAACACCCCCCTCAGCCCCTCACCCCAGCCCCATCACAGCAAAAACTCCCCCATCCTCTCCACCCTACCATTCTATTCCAGCTATTCCTTACTTCCCAAGTAGCCGATATCTTCTTGATTTTTTTAGAGTATGCTGGTAGGTACCTAGCTATAGGTTAATTACAGAATCTTCTGTTCAACACTACAGTAGTAAGTATCGGTATCAAAATGCTAATCACAATCACAATCATACAAACCCAAACCCAAACCTCCATTCATTTATTCATTTTCATCCCAACAACTTTCATTTTAAATTACCTACCTACCACACATAAATGCCAATGAAACGACACTTTTAAATGCTAATAAACCACACATAAATAAAAGAATGCAATATTGGGTAGCGAATTACTCAGCTCTCAAGCACAAAAGAGTACCTACGTACAATGAATATACACATCCACCCGATCCATCCATCTCAGACCTAATAGTCCATCCAGTGTAGTCCAAAAATCCCAGATCCAAGCATTTCACATTTTCATGATATTCATGATCTAGGGGGTATTTTTTCTCATAAAGCAGAAAGCCATGCCCTACTATGCCATCCTATCATGCAATGTCCTCCCATACCAAGAAAATCATACCCTCACACTCCAGCCAAGTGAACATGCATACGCCAAAGCCATGTTGTAAGTAGCAAAAATGTACGCCAACGATTGAATTAGTTCGTCTTCCATCCTTCCATCCATCCATATTCCTTAAATATCAACGCCGACATTAAGCATCTAGCACCTATGCAAAGAAGCTAATCCATTCAACCAAAAAAAGAGTCAATTTTGCAAAACTCCACGCACACTGTGCTCACTTTTTCATTTGTAATCGTAACGTAAATATGAAGAATGAAAATTTTCAATCATCGTCCAATTCAATAATTTCGACCACCGCTTTATTGACGCCATTTGTTGATTTCTTACTTGGCCTATTTCCGTCTATGGATTCGTCGTCATCGTCATCTCCACCAGTAGTTGACTTTCGTTTGTTTGAAGGTTGCGGCTCTGGCTTTGCGCGCCAGGTACCATCTGCCGCGACCAGGATTGATTTAACTTCAAGATTATCTTGTGCCTGTAGTTCGTCTCTGATGGAAGCCATGAATTCATCGAGCAGAAGGCTATATGGACGTGCATCTGCCGAGCAAAGCGGGCACTTCCAGACGTCAATCATGGAAGGTTGCTCAGGTCGTTTTGGTTTGCTTATCCGTGTCAACAAGAAAGTCGCTAGATCAAAGCATTCCCGATGCAGGCAATTTTTACCACGAACAGGAATTTCGAAGATCCTCGAGGTGAAAGGATCCGTCAGACTAATGGAGAGATCGCTAGCCACTATTAGGAGTTCATCATCGTCTTCAGTCGGAACTGCAAGCTTCTTCTTGATCTCTTCCACAACCGTAGCTGCAGGAATTCTTTGCTCCTTGCAAATGTCCATAATTTCACCGTGTTGTAAAATCTCAATCTCTTCCACAGCAATAAAGTATTCTTTTTGTTTGATTGCCGTAGTCAACTTCGGCATTGAGATCGTAATCACGTTGATTCCAGTATGTATATAAGGTGTAACATCGACTGGAAGATCTTTACCATGATGTTGTTTGCGTCTAACCTCCAATTCTTTGCCGTTGATATCCATAAATATTACGTCAGGCCACACCGTTTCTGAAACAACCCACCTCGAAACGGGAAATGCGTCTGTACCTGCGACATCCGACAAACATCTTAATCGGTATTGCAGAGATTTAGATCCAACTTCACGGACCACTAAGGGATCTTTGCCGATTAATCTATCGCGAGAAATATGATTTATTGTATCAGTGGGGATGTGAAACTCGAACTTGTTGAGTGCAAGTTCGAAGGGTATCTTTCTTGGAGCCATTGGGAAATTCTTCACAAATTGATAGAATCTGCGAGCTGTATCATCACCCTGGGGAACATTAACAGTAACCAGGCGAGGGCTTCGAACATCAGCTTGATGAAGAGCATTTAAATATGGATCCGGAATCCCTTGAGGATGCATAAAACCATGGGGTGGAATCAAAGGTCTTTTCATGGGGTCAGTCATGCCATAAATCCGGCGCTGCTGCTCCTCAATACTCATCGGTCTTGGACATGGAGGTATCTGAATTCCTTGATTGAGATTCTGCGCATGGATAGAACTATTCATCGATGGAAGTGTACGCTCGCTAGAAACGCTATTGTTTCTGCTGCCATTTCTGCTAACATTTCTTGACGGAAATTGCTGCTGTTGACCATTGGGAGGATTGCTATCTCTTCTCAGACCAACTTGACGCTGCACTGATAAAGCTTGCTGTTGCTGAGACGCCTGATGCTGATTGTTGGGTTGCAGTTCAGCGGGCATGGAACGCTGTAGCCATTCCTGCTGTTGCTGAAGCTGCAATTGCTGCATTTGAGCTTGTTGAAATTGATGCAAACTCATCTGTTGAGGATTGTTTGCACCGTACTGTCCTTGTTGACCAAACTGTTGCAGATGTTGTTGTGGATGATATGTCTGTTGTCTAGGATCGTATATTGAATCGTAACTGTATTGTCCTTGAACTCCCTGATTCTGTGCAATAATTGATGATTGAGTGCCGTTGTTATGCATCACCGACGGTGAAAATTGAGGACCATTACTTTGCAAGACAGGTGAAGAGAATCGGAAAGCTTGTTGCATTGGCGATCCCATGGACAAACCTTGCATAGGAATCGGACTAGGTGTATCTGCAGCTGTGCGTGGTGTATTATTTGGATGATTCACGCCAGCACTTATCATATTTGAAGACAATGGAGGTCCCGTAAAAGATGTACGTATTTGGCCTAAGTTTTGACTGATTTGACGATTTCGAACATCATTTCGCTGACGAAACGTATTTGGGTTAGAAACCAAAGTAGAACCATTCGGGGGAGGGCACAACCCGTTTGCAGCCACTGGGATTTGACCTGTATTCGAGGGAAGTGTAGGTGCAGTTGTTGAAGGTACCGGTGCGATATTTGCAAGTTTCTTCTGGCGTGATTTCTGTGATATCATCTTGTATCTCTCACATATGATTTTAGTTCTTTCTTTAATCTCCTTTTCAGTCGGTGGACGTGAAGTATTATACCGAGCTGCAAGTTCTCTGTGTCCAGTTCTATCTTGCTCGAACACTCTCTCCATCTGGTTACCGAATTCGTCATCCACGATATTAAGGTTTCGCCTTGTAGCGGTGAATACAATGTTTTGCAGAGTAGGTGACAACAATCCTAGTTGATTAATTAGTTCATCAACTAGTGGAGGATATCCTCTACTAGTACATAGCCTCGTTAACTCTGGCCAAGTAGAGGCCAATCTCGAAAGAAATGTCCCGACTTCGTGAATGATGCGCCGATATGGCTCAGATGTTCTTATTAGATCCACCAATGGACTTGGAAACTTGGCAAACCATCTGAGATGAGTTGGAGCCATACCCTCATTATCTCGTATCAGCTGACCTAAGATCCGAAATGCATGAGACAAGGTCACTGAGTCTGGAAGCCCAGGGATACTTGTGACATCTTTACGGTTTGTATCCCATACACAAAAGAGCTGATGTATTGCAACATAATGAGCGTCATAAGAATTGCAAGCAGTTTCCATTAAACTGAACCTTGGCTTTTCGAGCGCGGAATTCAAGTTGGCCATACCCCCACAATGTTCAACATATTGTTTTACCAATTCAACGCAAGATTTCAAGGAAGGCATAGTAGGTTGAAAACCCCGTCGTGGGAGATGTTGCGCATAAGACAATGATGTTTGATCCACATTGCCCGGCATCATAGCTACTGTCGCCGAGTCCCCTGTTGTAACAGAAGGCACCGGGTTGCTTATGTTTTGATCTGGAGAGGGTCTAGATGGTATATCATGGGTTGTTTGTCTAATCGAGGTGGTGCTCACTGCGGTCTGTGGTTGAGGTGATGTTCCCGACGGAGGAGACCTTGCAGATATTTCCACTGTGCGAGCTTCGTCGATTTCACCTCTTGATGCATCAGGGAGTGTTTGAGGCTGGGCTATATCGATGTTTGAAGGTGTAGTACATGCTTTTTGAAGGGCTTGACTAGTTGCGAGTGTAGCATTCACTCTCAGAGGACCATGCGATCCGGAAACTGCGGCGGTGTGTGTATTAAGAGGCACAGAATTATGCGGCGAGCCGGGACTTGATGATTTGTTACTTGTTACTGGCGATAGTAGATTTGCGGTCGAACCTCTAAGATTACTGTGGTTAGCCTCAAATTATTCGATGAAGGTTACTTGTAATGTGTGCCTGATAGAAAAAGGCATATCGAGGTCGCGAAGCGTACGTTTAAACAGGATCCGGATACCTAGGCCGTGGCAATAAAACTTCTAGCTTTGGAGTCCACAGTACGTCCGTCCATGTCTATGAAGATCCTTGCGCGCCCATCACTTGATACAGTGAATTGTGGATGGGTTTGGATCAGTGAATTGAAGATAACGTACCTTTGAGTGTTAGAATTGCTCTGATCGGATGGTTTGGTAATGCTAGGGCGTCGTGGAGTCGGTCGAACTGGTGCCCCTCCCGCAAGCATCCAAGATTTTTGTCGAGACCCGCCGAAAAAGGCGTTTAATGTGGCATTAGAGGAGACAACATCTCGTTCGGTCATGGCAGAATGGCCATCTTTATCGGGCGGTCGGCGCATGTCTCAGGTTTGCTGTCGTCGAGAATTCATTGATTCTGTCTTGGTAACAATCCAAGGTTGACTTGAAAAGCATTAGAGTCCTCTGATGTATGAAGGAATATCAAATGCTTTTCTCCTCGTCCCTCGCCTTTGCTCCCTCGCCCACACTCGCTGTTCCTGTGTTTAGGGAGTTTGTGTGGTGGAAAAAGAAAGGAATTGATTGAGCCCTGTCTCATAGTATGAGATAAGATGTTCCGGACCAGGGTTGCCTAAAAGATGTTTGATCTTCTTCTTCCTCTTCTTCTTCTTCTTTATTTTGCAATATGAAGGCGTCAAATTATGATAGGAATAATATTAACATAATTTTGATATAGAGCGGGGAGGTTGCTTTGTCTAATTTGTTTCTGGGAAGGGAACAGTTACCACCGAGATGTGATGTTGGGTGAGGTTCGGTATCAATAATAATAAACTTGGAACCTTAGGGAAGTACTGAATGACAACCAGCCTCAAAGGTGAATGAATGAAACCATATGCATGAAAGATGGGAAGTAATAAATTGATGAATTGATGATAACCAATCAAATGCCTCTATTAATAAAATTTTATAAATTAGTATTGACAGTTAAGGAATACCAAGTACGTGAGACAGAATCTACTTATTTATGGATTGACTGTAGATAGAGGGATGGATTTGGAAATGCAAAGGAAATAGATAAACTTTAGGAAAGGTCTTCTTATATGCATTGGTTTGGAGAAGCCCAACTGTTGGACGGCCAGAATAAGTCCGAAAAGGAGGAAAGAAAATCAACAGCAACAGCAATAGCAATAGCATTAGCATTATGGAAGAGCATGACTTTTATTATTAGTTGTGTGAGGGATTACAAGTTGCAAATACCTCTTCTTTCTTCCTTCCCTTGAGTTACCTTTGACCTCTCACCTCTTACCGTAGTACCTAGGTATGTGTGGGAGTACTACCTACCTGCATTGATTAACGTACCATCCCCAGTAGAGATCCACAGAAAGATACGCTCTTGCGTGACGGGATCGTGATGTTATTTGCCTAGGACTACCTAGTACCTGTATAGCTCTTTTATCACATTGACTACAGGACTACTAGAGAAGTGTTGATATATAGGTAATTAGAAGGGAAGAAAGGACTTGATATCACATATAAAAGGACACCTATCTACGTATAGCGAGGTCCCTTTTGTGTCTATGGTTATAATTGTAGGCAAGACTATGGTATATATTACTATATAATAACAGAAAGTCCAGTGGAAGGCCATTCCATACTCCGTACAGCAAAGCTTTTTCTATCGTATGGTTGTGGTAATAGTCACTTCTAGATTTCCATACCCCTCCTTTACCCTCCATGGAAAAAGACTGGGATCAAAGTTGATAGAAGAAATCATGGATTTGGTTGGTTGTTCACAGCGGCAAGCTTTGGTCAATGATTATCGGTCGTGCAGCTTACCTTGAACACTTCCTTCAAAAATCCAGGGAGAATGATATACCGGTACACTGTACTGTTCCTATAACTATCTAGTACGAACTTTCGAAAACAAAACAGATTTAGAAGCATGGAAGTGATGGAGAAACAACATCAGATCTCGGCCAATGGGATGCGGTCATTATCAGATAGATGCATATCAAAAATTCATTCTACGGAGCATTCCTGCAACTCTTCAAACACCGACTGATAACTAATAACTACCTGCAACCTAGTACCTAGGTACGTAGTAATAACTTTTCACCCACTTGCCCAAAGCACTCACTCACTCACTCTCTCTCTCTCTCACTCTCCAATGCCGAAAACAGCTAAAATCCAAACCAATCCAAACAAAACATCCCTCCCCACGCCTAACCTTTGGGAATTTTATAGACTTTCGGCTTTTAGACTCACAGACTTTTTATTAGACTCACAGACTCGCAAACTCACATACTCACTTCAATCTAACTCCACTTCCTAGACTAACTATAGAAATTCCCACATTATATACTGCTAGGTACATGGTACCCTTCTTCACTTGCATTGCGAATCGCGATACGCCGACATCTCTCTTTCTGATCTCTCTCAACCCTCCCACCACCATTCATTTATTTTCACTATCCTTATTCTTATTACACCACCACACTTTACTTCACTCACCTTACTTCACCCGATACAGTACCATCTTTCACTCCTTCATCCACCCACTTCCAATTCCTATTTAATGTTCCACGACTCCATCATGTCCCCCTGATCCAAAACATTCTCAATCCACTTTATCAGGAGTTTTTATCCTCCTGTCCTCTGTGTATTTGACTTGGCAGTTGTACTACACCTGCTACCCATGTTGCGACAACAAATTCACTTTTGTTGTCATTAATGCAACCCCAAAATCCCTTTGAAAATCCCTTTGCGACTAAATTTTGAGGCAACGGACCCTTTCGATCCCTAGAACATACCATTCTACGACTATACACTGATCTCGATAAGCACACACTCAACTAAAGATTCAAAGCACAACAACAATTCAGATGGTTAGTCTGTAAATACCTAGTGAAGGACCCTAGGGAGGACGACAAGATATTTGAAGAGCTGGACAGAATTGATCAAGATGGAACGACCAACAACAATGCAATCGCATCGACCGGATGCACCACGCCCGGAGCCTGGATCAACTTTGATTGTAATCCGTAAGTCAAATTCGCCCTGGTTACTCTTGGGAACGGGATTATGATGGACATCGATATAAATCAACTCCAATAGATCGTCACGTTGGGGAGTTTTGCCACTGATGATTAAGCTAGATGATTTCTCTGCCCGGAGTTCTGATGAGCTCAGCTTGTCAAAAGGAGATCGAGTTGAATTAATAGAGCGGGATGATGAATTTGGAGACGGATGGTACCTCGGAAGGAGTCTAGTAAACGGATCGAGTGGTTTATTTCCCGAAGGTGAGCTTCCCATGCGAAAATGGTGTCGTACTGGGAATTGAGATTGATGAATCGTAAAAGTCTATACTCGATTAGCCCCTCGTGGATCCCCTTCCTATCCAAATCTCTCGACAGCTTCGATGTCTCAACTAGGAGCTCTGCAAATTCCGCTGGCTCAACAATCTTTCCAACAATCTCCTCAACCGATCGCGCAAAGCCCCTCGAGTGAAACTACAATTCTGCCCGAAGCTCTGGGGGCCATTTCAGATATACTCTCATCCGGTCCATCTTGCTCATCTCCGACTTCAATTGAATCTCCAGCAGGTACTGCCGCAAAAACACTACCGCCACTGAGTGCAGCGAGCGCGAGTTCAGCAGCAAAGTCCCATGCCCATGGGCAGGATAGCCCAGTGATGAATGAAACTCTGAGTGTGATTGATGAGCATATAACAGATATGACCCATATTGTTGGTTCTGTGCCAAAATCAATCAACGACTCTGGCAGCGAATATAGTAGCCATCATCCTGATGCAAGATTATCATATATCAATGGCGAGGAAACCGATGAAGAAGAGGAAGAAATACACACACTCGAAGAGGTCAATACATGGACACCCGAGCAAGTGGCGGAATACTTGTTTACTGTGGGAGTTGAGAAGAAGCACTGTGAAGTGTTCCGAGATCAGGAAATCACCGGAGATGTTTTACTGGGCATGGATCAAACATCGGTTTTCTTGAAAGAATTTGAATTGGGTTCTGTTGGACGAAGGTTGAAAACTTGGCAAAAGATAAAAGCCCTCCAAGACGAAGTAAATGGTGAAACTCCAACCAGAAGGAACACTGGTACATATGCTGGTAGTGAAATTGGCTCCGAGGATGGTGGTCGTCGCAGTCGCAATGGTACTCCATCAGCAATGCTACCAAGAAACTTCAGTTTGAGCAACAGGCCTGGATCATCGTCAAACAATATTCGACAATCTCAGCGCGCTCCCCGAAATGACCCTGCTATAGATTCATCTCCAGTATCTCTCAGAACTCCACAAGGCAGCCCAAGAGCCCCAGGCGAAAAGAGACCTTCTGCAGCATCAATTAGAGATTTACATCATTCTAGGCAAAGCTCGATTGGTGAATTTAGTACCACTAATTCACTCATGAGCGCCGTTGCGGGCGGGGAAGGCCGCGGTGCATCTTCGCACAGGAAGCAAGCCTCATTTAACAAAGATTGGTCCCTTGGTGATGCAACGTCCGCCATATCTCAACGGCGTTTATCTTCGAGTCGTCCGTTAACCTCCGCTGGTCTCACAGAAATTACCACCAAGGAATCTGCAGACCAACCATCTGAAATTACAGCGCCCCCTACTAATTTAGATTTAGACCGAGGGTATTTTTCGGGTGGTGAATTGGAGGGCCGACAGAGAAACGTGCTACGTAAGAGAGGTAGCACAGCTGATCACTCTAGAAATTCCAGTTACACTGATGAGCAGCGATTAAGGACCGCAACAACAAATTCAAGACATTCCAGATTTGGTAGTATTGATGCAACGAGAGAAACACCACCACCGACGGCAGCACAAAAATATTACGGCTTATCTGTGAATGGTCGTCGGAGAACTCCTTCAGAAAGTTCCATTAATACACCTCCTCGACCAGTACCACCCCCGAAGGACGATTTCCCACTTGTCACCAAACTCCAACCAGAAAAATCCATGGATAGCATACTATCGCCGAAATCGCCAAGTCTCCGACAAAATCATCCTAGCGATTGGCTGCAACCTGTTAAGCCAACAGGATCTTCGAGTCATTTCAGCATGCGCGCGATCTCTGACGCTGTTACCGGTCGTGAGAAATCCCGGATTACCTCACCAACAGAAACTTTATCTTCCTCAACAAAAGAATCTCCACTGCAATCCCCCTCGAGAACCGGTTCAAGCACACGTTCAGGTGGTCCGAGCTTTGAATTGGAACCTCGAGATGATAAAATGGCAATGATTACTCCGAAGACATCTAGAAAGAAGTCCAAGAAGGAGACTAGTGCTTATACTCGGGGTTTGGAAAAGAAAACGCCCCAGGAACAAATGGTCGGGGCAGATTACAGTGGATGGATGAAAAAGAAGAGTTCGAATCTTATGACAACATGGAAACCTCGACTTTTTGTGTTGAAGGGCCGCCGGCTATCTTATTATTATTCCGAGACCGATGAGGAGGAAAAAGGACTGATCGATATTTCATTCCACCGAGTCTTGCCAGCCGACACTGATCGCCTTACTGGCCTTCATGCCACTCTGACGGGTGCAACGACCAGCCCTACAAGCCCAATTAATGCGCAAGAAACCATTGCATCAGCGGAGGCAAATGCCGAACCAGAATCCTCACTAAGCAAAAGTGGTGGTGATTCTATGTTTATTTTTAAACTCGTACCACCACGAGCTGGTCTTTCTAGAGCCGTCAATTTCACCAAACCCACTGTGCATTACTTCGCAGTACCAAATATCAAACAAGGCAGATTGTGGATGGCCGCACTAATGAAAGCTACCATCGACCGAGATGATTCCAAACCTATAACTACAACTTACCAACAGAAGACAATTTCTCTTGCCAAAGCAAGACAAATGCGACATCGTCCTCCAGCGCTCATGAATCTTGATGAGAAAGTCGAAGAAGAAACCTTAAGAACTCCGGCAAGCGATAAGCATGGCCTCAATATTCATGGAATCATATTCGATCGCGACGAGGGTGATAGTGGTGTCTCTGGGGTTTCAAAACGAGAGAGTGCGAATACAGGGACGAGTCATGTACCAGAAGGTGCGGGTATAAGTAATACTTATTCGCCAGATATCGATGATCTCGAACCAGAAACTTCGTGAGGTGGAAGTTTAGAGGCTGAATGAACAATGATTAAGATGTACGGACGCAATCCATGATTGAGCCTGATGACGAGCACAAAGACGCATATGAAAAACTTTTTCTTTCAACTACCTCGCTGTTGTTTTTCTTTACTTAACTCTTCTGGAAATTCTTCGATACGGACCCGGTACCGATGTCTATCTAACGGGATATCGATAGAAGCATACAATTTCAGACATTTAAATAATATACCCTGTTCTAATTCTAGTGTGGTGTGCATATGGTGGGGATACCTAGTGGGTAGGGATATTTTGGTTGGGCGGAAGGTTGGGATATTTGGTTGGTTTGGGGATGGATGGAAGGTAATGAATAGGCTAGGGTTGGTGAGCAGGTATGAAGAGAGGAAATCAAGCAACGACTTTCCTCTTTTCCCTCTTTTCATAAGAACACAAATACCCTTCTTTGCATTATCGAGAGTTACAGACGTGAGAGGGAGGAGAGATCTGGATGATTGGGAGTGGAAGCAGTACTTGAGTGGAGGTATCATGGAAGTGTTGTGGACAGTGAATGGTATGGTAGGATGATTGACTTTCTGAAAAGATTAAAATAGAGAAAGTAGCTATTGAAATCTGAGGTTGGAGGGAGAGAGTGGAGAAATGAAGATGAAGTTGAAAGCATTGAAATGTACGTAGAGAATTACATTTGAAATGAAAATGAAATGAAAATTTCAATTTTAGCTTGTACTCGATGTTGAGGCCTGGCTGGGCCTGCTGGGACTTGGATTGTAAATGTGAATGTAAATGTACATGTGAGTGTGAGTATAAGTGTGAATATGATATAACGTGGTTTATCAGCGAGCGGGCCACTTTTACCTCAATTTATCATTTCAAACCCATATTATTTAACAACAATTAAATCAATTGATTGAAACTATCAAGAATCTAATAATCTAGGATCTATTATACTATTCTGACAAGTTCTTGAATTATGACCAGTCTTTCCACACTTACTACAGCATCGACTAGTAGATGATTCCCTATTAAAATTTCCCTCATTTTGACGCTCGTCGCGTTGAATCTGATTATCAACCTCTTGTTATGATAATATATCTTCAGCTTCTTGTTCAATAAGTACTCCTTCATTATGTAGTTGAATTTTTTTAGTGTGTCGACATTTACTTAATACCTCATTTGCTCTTCGAAGCATACGATTCTCAGCACTCAAAAATGTAACTTCATATACTAATCTCTCTATACCTTTAACTAAAGCTTGTATAGTCTCAAATATAGGTATAGGAGAGCTTGATTGATGATGAGCCATTCGAGCTTTTATTAGAGTTGATTGTAAGAGAGCCTCAGTTGGATTATGAGGGATTTGAGAGATCTAAGAGTTGGTAAGTTCCAAGGAGGTAAATGGAGAAGTAGAAGTACGAATCCTAATATCTAGTTTTGAGAGTATAGATTGAGGATCGAATGGTATTAGACCTGCTTCTCGAAAACCAGCTTTCATATTCTGAATAGTAAATGATTGTAAATATGCAGCTTTGAAGGCTATAAAGAATTCAATCTTGGTAATATGATTGATATAAGCTTTGATAAATCCTTCAATTTGATAACCATATAAACGTTTGAATACGCCAAAACATTCAACATCGAGTGGTTGAATTAAATGACTTGAATGTGGTGATAATTTGAGGCATATAATATCATTTGATTTGCAATATGATTAAAAAGGTATTGATTCATAGCTTTCGTACCCGTCCAATACTAAAATTCGATATTTGCCCTTCCTTTAACGAATAATATGTTTATCGAAATGCTTTAACCATTTTAACCCTATCTCATTATTCGTCCATCCATTGGAAGTAGGTTTAATAACCCAATCCACAGGAAAATCGGTTTCGGTATACCAATTGGAAAGATGAACTTGTCCTTGAACTACCAGAAATGGAGGTATAGTTTCACCCTCTTCATTGCTACATATAATTGCCGTAGCCCACTCTCGATTGCCTGGTTGTATTGTCTTGCTTCTGCCATTTCGTTCAGCACTAGTTACAACCATTCCAGGGCATATTATACCCATCATGAAGCTGGTTTCGTCGAAATTATAGAAATCGGAATCGACAATACTATATTTCGCCTGCATATTTGATATCAATCGAAACCACTCTTCAATAAGCTTGGGATCTTCATAGAGAGCTCTTTGAAAATCATAAACGCGATTAAAATGCATCTTTAATTCTGGGCATCGTTTAACAAAGCAATGAGCCCAGAGCTTTCCAACCTTCTTCGCACCCCGCGATTCGAGGATATAATTCGCTATGTCTTCTACATCACTTAATTTAGGTGCAAACCCCCTCTCATCCATATCGATTATATACTAGATAAGCACTTTCTCTTCTAATTTGGTCAAATTATGACCATTTGCTCGAGATTCGATACGAGGGGTAGTGTTACGAGGTTTGCCGTCTAGATCACGTGGAAGTGCTCTAGGCTCTCGAGGTAGTTTATAACTAGGCGTCAAGCAGGGACTTAAAGTAATGACAATAATGATATGCAATTCGTAACTAATAGTAGAGTATACTAAATGATTGATCTTGAGCACAAAGCTCTATACAAAGGAAATTCATCTTGATTATATAGACCTTCGTGTTCTAGCTGATCAGTAGGATCAGTATGGCTCAGTACTGAGCTTGCTGATCCTCACTGAGTCAGTCACATGATATTGGTAGCACGTGAGCGTCTTCTTGTTACCCGGCGTAACAGGTAGTACCGTCCATTCTGCGCTGAATCTTTGTACGCGGGATATTATATAGCTTAGCAGCCTTCCGAATGCTTAATTTTTGGTCTTTATTGATAGCTTCGATAGCTAAAAGTATTCGACCTTCTTGATTATTCGATTCCATAATATATTGTTGATAAATCGCGTATTGAAGTTGAAAGATATAAATTGAGGTAAAAGTGGCCCGCTCGCTGATATGGCCCGCTCGCTGATAAACCACGTTAAATGAATATATATACAAAGTGTAACGATACTGTACTGGAGGCAGCGGCTGCCTGAGGTTTCGTCTGGTTGGTAGTTGTGGGTTAAGGCTTTATCACTAGTCTTCACTTGGAAGTGAAGTCGTTACTAGATCAAGTAGAATGTAGGTAAACTAATTGATAACTAAGTTGAGCACGAAGCTCCTAAACTATGAAACTACTCTGACTATATACTGAACAATAAAGGGGGCCCCTAGGAGCTTTCTGGCTCCTCAAGACTCCTTATCACGCGATTTCTGATGGTGCGTGCGCATACGATCTTCAGGTGACCAAGATCACATACTAATTCGATGAAATCTGATCGTGTTTGCACACGGCCTAAGCTCTCCTAATTAATCAGTTTGCTACCATCGTAACACCATCAATCCTAATGGTGAATCGTGACAAAGTTATTACATCAATTTTAAGAAAAAAATTAATTTGAATATTAAATGATTAAATTATTAAAAAAATTTATTAAGTATATAAAATCCCGCCCTTTCCGCCCTCTTAATAATAAAAGTTAGACCGACTTATAAAAGTAATTATTCGATTATTTGATATAAATAAAACTATACATCATAAGTTTTTTTTTTTTTTTTTTTTTTTTTTTTTCCAAAACCACCCATCCTCACCTCCCTCTCGAAATGCCAATCAGCGATATAGAAAAGTAAAAGAAAAAAAAAAGTGGCAAAAGGTGGGAAAAGAACTCCTCATATACAATCAATATCTATTTCCGCACCGAAACCAAAATCTGGCCACGTAAAGAGTTGTAAAGTAAAGAGTAAAAGAGTAAAATAAACTCTAGTACACCAATCCAAACTACACTTAGCACGATTCAATAAACCTACCTACGTACATCAACTAAATATACATTATATGAGTATGTATCCCCATTAGTCAGTCAGCCCCTCATAATTTTTCGCGTCGATCGACGAGAAGAGTGAGTGAGTGAGTGGGTGGTGCTGCCTGGTATCTGGTATCTGGATATTCCCAAGATCGACTTCGAAATGACTTGGAAGTAAAAAAAAAAAGGTAATTGATTACCTATGTAGATAGGTAGGTAGGTATGTAGTAGGTACTGACATCATATATAAAAAAGAGCACCTACGTGCGAGCGAGCGAAGGATCAAAAAGTTACTCTAGGGATAGGATAAGCTTTCCTATCTGATACTTGGAAATTACACAGTAAAGCATAGTCTGGCAAAAAAGATAGTTTAGACCGGACTGGACTTTTCGAGAGCAGAGTGGAGAAGGGCAGAGAAGATCGACTGATTGACTGACTAGATAGAAATGTAAAATAGCTACTTAATCCAATCGTGGAAAGTTAGTTTTCGGGTGATGTGCGTGTGGGGGAGGTGCTTTAATTCGCTCGTTTTCGCTTGCATGAGGTTACTACATATACCTTTGGCAGGCTCAGGTGTGGAAAGTGTATTCATTCGCCTATGAGCATGTATACCATATGCCATATAGCTTGCCATTGAGATTGTGAAGATATCTCAGTTTCTACAGAAAATTATAATTACAGAGCAGCGGAAGATACTTGACTCGATACATACATGTAAAGAGCACATAATTCTCTCATGACTGAAGATCAACATAAACCTTCCTTGATCGGGGACGCTAGAAAGGAGTCCGGTGAATCCAAGCAAGATTTGACAACCTGCTAAAAAGTTCCTAGAAGATCAAAGTAGGATAGTACTCATTCGCGCCGTTAGTTACGATTCAACGGTCTTTTTGCTTTTGAACAGATTTTACCTTTATAATCAGAGCAACTCCCACAAATCTTTTTCTTTTCCCCCAAAAAATACATCACTTTTACATAGAAGCCCCAACACTTGTTCTCAAGCCTTCATGCATACGAAAATCACAAGAACAAAATACACACGCACTTACCTACATTATGGGAACGAAATAAATTATCCGCCAAGAATATTCTCCAACAACGATTTCGACTTTGGATAGTAGCATCAAACAAACAAACAAACAAACAATCAAACAATCAAACAATCAATCAATCAATCGAAACTTATCTTTTTGTATTCAAATAAATTATAGCCTTTTCAACGTGAAAGTGTCAAATATCGACTCACAATATCGCACTTAATCAACCAAAAGCGACTCGCAAAATCACACACTTAATCAACCACAAGCGACTCGCAACATTACAGACTCAATCAACCAAAAAGCGCCACTCCCCTAGCAGCCTTTACACAGCGACTTCAGATAAAATCGAAAATGAAGCTTCTAGGAATTCGAATTGGGGAAGCAAAGCCCGAATATGCTGATGCTATTAAACCTTTGGATCATGTAAAACGACTTCATGATGTTCCCAAAAATGATAATCAATCAATTGAAGATGGTCCAAATAGCCAAGAGAGTGATGGGAGTTCACCATCACCTGGTGCAAGCACTCAAAAAAGTACGCCAACGATCGAGAGTTTGAGAGATGAGGTTGAGGAAATGGGATCATGGACTTCAGGTCGAGAATGTGCGTGGTAATCTAGTGATCTCTTGAATAGGACATTCATGCTGACATCTCGATAGTAAAATTTAGAATCATGGAACTTGCCATTAGTGATATAGGTATGGGTAAGCATCAATGGCACTTGTTCATATTGTGTGGTATCGGATGGGCTGCTGATAAGTAAATTACTTCTCCTAATCTCTGCCAATGATAAGATCTGACTAGAATTAGCCTGTGGCTCCAAGGAGTAGCTTTGATCCTTCCCTCTTTATCTGCTAATTTTGAGATATCGGAACAATTGGTTCGGTACGCCACTCTCTGGTTTTACGTTGGATTATCACTTGGTGCCGCTGGGTGGGGTATCGGATCGGACATCGTAGGAAGAAGACTAGGATTCAATTCGACCCTGGCTATCACTGGAATATTTGCCTTAGGTTTGGCAAATGCGCCGAATTTTACCGCAGCTTCAATTATTCTGGCAGCAGTTGGATTCGGAGTTGGGGGCAGTCTTCCCGTAGATGGAACCATGTTTGTATGTTAAAACATTTGCCGTGAAGCTCAGCCTGCTAATGCATCAATAGCTTGAATTTCTACCACACGAAAAACGTAGTTACTTAACACTCTTGTCAATATGGTGGCCAGTAGGACAGGTGCTCACTTCGCTCCTTGCATGGCTGTTCCTTGGAACAAATTTCGACCCAAGCCGCGGTTGGAGGTTCTTCATATACTCTCTGGGAGGTATAACTTTGGCAATGGCTCTTGCTCGTCTGTTATTTGATAACGTCGAGTCACCCAAATACCTACTTGGCATAAATAAGCAAGCAGAAGCTGTAAGATCTGTTCGTGCACTAGCACATAAGAACGGCACCCAGACTTGGCTCGCCGAAGAAATTTTGAACGAAATAGGGGGAACAAGAGAGATCACTGAAGAAGTAAAGTCAAGTACAATAGTGAAGGTTCGTCAAGCGATTGCATCTTTTGTACCGGAAACGAGAAAAAAGATTTCTCCACTGTTTGGAACTCTCCAATTGGGTATAAATACTGTAAGTTGTGCACCGAGTATTCCTAGTCTTCGTTACTAAACGTTTTAGGGTTTATTATGGTTCATTTGGACTGCCATTGGAATGGGGTATCCATTATTCAACGCCTTCTTACCACAATATTTATCGAACGGTCATAAAACAGAAGAAGACTCCAATACTTATCGGAACTACGTAATAATCAGTGCCGCCGCCGTCCCAGGCTCCATTCTGGCTTGCTATCTTGTCCATAAAGCAGGTCGTCGGCGACCAATGGCCTTTGCAACAATGGTTGCCGGAGTGTTCATCTTCCTTTTCACCCTCCGCAATGACAGCATGTTTCAAGTCGGCTTTGGATGTGCCGCGTCCTTCTTTCAAAATATCATGTTTGGAATTCTTTAGTAAGTTCATCGGAATTTTAATCTTGCCGATGTGCGACTTGGTTTGTTATCTAACATCATGTAGTGCATATACCCCAGAAACATTTCCCGGGCCCAGTAGAGGAACTGGCTGTGGTATTGCCCATTCCCTGGGTAGACTCGGTGGAATATGTGCTCCTCTGATAGCAGCGAATATTGGTCCATCTAATCCAAGTTTACCTATTTACCTCAGTGGAGGTCTGATCCTTGCGGGGTGTTTGGCAATGTATTGTCTCAGAATAGAGACAAAACACAGACATGCTTCGTAAGAGAGCTGTGTAGAAAATAGGGCGAATTCAGGATACCAAGGGGTTCATTGTAGGGACCAGGTTCAATGTATCAAATAGATTAATGCGCAAAGTAGATTCGATGTACCAAAGGGCCAATGTGTAAGAAAGGCTGAATGTACCACACGGCGATGTAGAGCCCGTTCCTGACTGGATGTACTCTCATCAAATCCACATCCTCATTCCTCATCCTATTGATCTTCAATTACCAGCTTTGATGTTTCCGTGACTATACTCTCAAGGAGCTGTAGAGACATTGACAATGTTTGGAAAAGGAAGATCTATAAAGGATCCTGTGTTCGTTGTTGGTGTGATTTTGGATTAGACTTATTTGAAGCAAGTTGATAATGCCAAAGAAGAGATCTGATATGCTGGTCCGGCGACTGATAAATCTATCTCGTTCATATTGATTTGATCACTGCGATGTTAACCTTGGGATGAAGTCTGATTAAAGTAAACAACAGGGATGCGAGATGTGGGCTCGCAGACAGGCTGCAAAGAAACCCCGGCAAGCTGAGCGTCATTTCGAAAACAGCTTCATGTGCGCTGCGCACAGGGCTGTGAACCACCTAGGGTAGGTAGGTACCTACCTAAAGGAACAATCTTCTGCAAATCTTCTGCCATAATGAGAAGTCAATTGCGATTACGAGCGTAGGTTGTATTCGGAATTCGGAATTCTCGGATCACATCGTATTCAAATGCAAGATTACTCCGTCTGTATAATTCTTTCGCAAACATCAAAAGAATTCGGACGCGTAAGGTTAAGCTTTACTCATGCTCAGGTTTGCGGAAACGAGGCTGAGCACTTGAAACTTGCGCCGCCACAAATAATTCAACAGTGCGAATGAGCAATATAGTATGAAGCCTTGCGAAAGCTTTCAAAGGTTATTCATTTCTCTCAACTTTAATACTAATGTTTAGAATATTATTTCGCACCATATAGCCTGATCACCAAGATGTCCGTTCGAATACAGCTCGACAACCCTCATACCTTTTACACGAATCTCGATTTTATCAGCGGCAGAGTCATCCTAAATCTTGCGAGCGATGAGGCTGTTAGCAGGATCGTGGTGAAGCTAGAAGGAGAGAGCAAGACCCGCCTTCTGAGACCACCAGATATGCTATATGGGCAAAATCCAAATAATCCTGGCCTTTATGCCAGGAGAGATAGACAGGAGATATGCCAGGAAAATCACAAGATTTTATACAGGGTCGCAGAAGTGTTTCCCAACAAAGCAATCATAAGTTCATATACGTTAAGAGCAGGCCAACATGAATACCCTTTCCGTATCAAGTTGCCCATCAATAACGGCTGTCATGATCCAGTGTCGCAACAAATGGGACCTGGTAGCGGATTTGGAGGCCTCGGTATCCAGGGTATGCAGCAGATGCAGTATACTCACGTTAAGAGGACATTACCTCCCTCACTCACCGGATTTCCGGGAGAAGCTGAGATAAGATATTATATCAAAGTTACTGTACAAAGGCCATCAATGTTCAAGGAGAATAGAAGATCAACAGTTGGTTTTAAATTTCTGCCGATTGAACCTCCAAGGCCTCCGAAAACCACAAATGAAGCGTTTGCAAAGAGACCATATATGTTCCCAAATGGAGGGCCACTCTTTGCCAAAAAAGGCCTGTTCACAAAGAAATCCAAGCAGCTATCAGATACGTCCCCACAAGGAGAAGTAGATGTTAGACTACCTAGCCCTCCTATTTTAACTTGCAATAAGCCTTTACCAATGAGGATCCTTATAAGGAAAACCAACCCAAGTCCTGAGCACCTGCTCCTCACGTCATTGCAAGTAAACCTTCTCGGCTCCACTGAAGTAAAGGCCTCAGATGTTATTAGGGTTGAAACAAGTACTTGGGTTGTGATGAGTTTAACTGGACTATCCATCCCCATTGGATCACCGAACGATCCGATCGGTACCGAAACAGCTATAGATAGTAACCTATGGGATGCAGTTCCTTTACCAAATACTGTTGCCCCTACATTTGTGACTTGCAATCTGGCTCGTCGATATGAACTTGAGGCGAGGGTTGGATTGGGTTATGGTTACCCAGGAGAGATTCAGGTATGCTTTACAATCAATTATTCTGGTAGCGCGAGAATTCAAACTAATAAACGCAGGCCCAAACAGTATCTGTCCCTCTCAGGTTCAAAATCGAGATCTTCTCCGGCATAGAACCACCAGCAGCACTTTTGGACGCCATGACTGCTCAACCCGGTATTCCAGTTAGACCTCCGGTCAACACGGCACCGCCACCTTTCGACCCGGCATTTCCCCCACAAATTGGAGCGCCAGGAGCTCCGGCATTAGATGATGCTCCGCCTTCTTATGAGGATGCGCTAGCGGAGGATATTACCCAAGCGAATGGTAGTTCAAGACCTGCCTATAGTGGTGTTACGAATGAAAATGCTCCGGGTATCGATGAGAAAGGGGTATTAAGTAAGGGACAGCAGAAGAGCGAGGTTTAACGCACGCAATGGCTGATCTTCAGAAAACCTGGAGTGCAATTTTATTTTCTGGGAAGTGGTGAAGGAGGAGAATCAATTCCTTCAACCTTCAGTTCGGAGGAAGCTACGAATCGTACGATCACCAACAAGCTGCTGCACAGATGAGTTTTGGTTACCGACTCCATGGCGATGAACTTCAAAAGTATGAGATTGGGGTGAAAGGACAATATTCAATTTTTGGGAAACACAACGAACAATGCAGTCTTGTTACGTAATTCCGGCAAAATATCCTTATGTACAATAACACATACGCATGGATGAGACATGGAAAGCCATGGAGACATGAATCTAGCGATGAAAAAGAAAAGGACACTTACTTGAAGAATATGAGATATCCCTCGGGCATACCGACTGAAAGAGCAGCTATAGTTTAAGGCAGAGGATGTATACAGAGGGAAGAGTGTAATAAGACGAGATAATTATTAAAATAATCAATCAATGAATAAATTACAAAACTTATATTATAATCCAATATAGGATACCATTTGAAATACAGAGAGAGTACTGTGATGGTTTTGGTGGTGGAGGGGAGATGGTGGAGTAATGGATGGATGGATATGCAATTGGAGTTGGAGTTGGTTGGGAGGATTACTAGTATTATTGGTTGAGTAGATGGTTTGAGATGATTTGATTAATTAATTGTGTTATATTTTATTAATAGGAGGGAGGAGGAGGAGGAGAGAAGAGGGTATATATATCGTAAGGGATTTTTATATGTATTCTGTAACTTTGAATGTAGATAGATATATTGGTAGCAGGGAATGAATATTTTCAATTTCAGATTTCAATCTTATGGGGTTTCCTCCATGTAACTCCAGGAACGCCAGGTTTACCAATCTTTACAAAGATAGCTATCGAGCTATCGCCGCCTATGATCATCTCTTGGGCCACGGTCACTCCTATACCTTTCCCGTTCATCATATCTACCCCTGTCCCTCCTGTCCCTATCTTCGTACTTATCTCCCCTATTGCGACCATCTCGCCTATCATCCCTAAAACTATAATCTCTCCTATTCTCGCGGGGACTTCTACTTCTTTCTCGCTTATTTTCATCGGGTTTCCCCTCCCTTTCATGTCTCTTCCTTAACTCATCCTCATCAATAACCATACCGTATTTGTCTCTTCTTGGACCTGAACTATAATCCGCATTCTTATATTGTCTCTTCTTCTCCAATCCACTGACACCACCAAAACCCCCGCCTCCTTGTCTTCGCTTGGAATTTGTTGCCGTTCGCCAGGTATCAGATAATTTTGACACACTCTGGGAAAAGTCGACATGGATTCTGTGATCGTCTATGAGAACGCCCTGCATCTTGAAGTATGCCTGTTCGCAAGATTTTTGATCCTCATATTCGATAAATGCATACTGTAAGCTGTCTCCGGTTCGTTTATCTCGGATGACCTCACAAGAGAGAATTTTGCCAAAACGACTGAAGATAAGCTCGAGATCCTCATCTGGAATAGAAAATTAGTGTTTAAATTATAATCAATTTGAAATTTTGCGTCTTGCCTGTAGTGACTGGATTAAGCTTGCACACGAAAAGAACATTCTCCGGCGGTTTGACTTCTGCAAAAGGTAGATCTCCAACCATCTCCAAAGTCAAGGCTTGTGCTCGTGCTTCCCGCTCTCGTCGCTGTTTCTCAACGGCCTCAACATCTGTCTCTTCGTTCAAATCGTCATCTTCGGCAATGCGAACCGTAGCTAGCTGCGCTTTCGAAGGCACAGGACTTTCTGGTGGCTCGACAAGATCTGCTGGATCATCATAAGGATCATCTAAAATAACCGTGTGCTTGATTCGAATGTCCACCAAAGGCCGTCCTTTTTCATCGCAAAAAGAATCGTTGATCTTCTCAAGCGCATCGAATCCTTCTACAACCTTGCCAAATATAGCTGCCTTGCCATCTAGATAGTCTAAATCATCTCCCAAGGTAATTATGAATTGACTGCCTGCGAGACGTTCGTCCGGATCTCTGGTCGACGGCGCAGTCGCCATACTAACAGTCCCCCTCTCCGCATGCTTCAATTTTGGGTGAAAATCGGCCTTGAATGTTTTCTTTGCTGGCCCTTCTAATAATCCCCAGATCGAGCTTCCCCCGTCGCTGTCTTTCGAGTCGGGTCCTATTGGATCGCCAGTTTGGCACGAGAAATTTTTCTGGACACCATAGATCGGGGAGAAATTGTAGTATTTAATTTTGCACAGCTTTAGGAAGCTAGATTACCGCGATGTCTTAGTATCTATGCGTTCAGCTACTTCATAAGGCATGGAGGGACATCAAGATTCAAGACTTACTTTTCACAAAGTTTGGGAGAGTAATCGACCAAGAGGTCGATAACAATATCACCAGCAGATGTTTCCAGAAGTACACTCATGATATTGAAAATGCCTAATGTTGATCTCAGGTTGTAAAGCTGTGTGTGATGCAAGGTAAGTTCTAATGATCATCACACAAGCGCGGAACCGCGGCTATATTACACAGGATCATCCACCAGTGATCGATAACGAAAGCGCAATTGACCAATCATGGCAGCATCGCAGTTTAGCCTTTTATTTTTATATATATATGCTCGATGCGTTTTCTTTTAACTTTATCAACTTACTTCTCTATTTCATTTCCTCTTCACAGCTAAGGTCTCAATTTTGTATTGATATAGGATGAAAGCCTTCTCCATTAATGTCTAGCATCACATTGGCCAGTCCAACTCGAGCTCCAGCTAGGTAAGGCATATCTCAGCTGAGTGGAATCAATGTCTGAGTACCTAGGTAAGTGTGACACATTCCTCAATTGGCTCCTCGTCTGACGAGATATAACACAGGCACTTGGGAACACGTCTATCTATCACGTGCCACCGTTGAATATTCATCCAATCTTGAAGATCGTAGATGTCAGTTGTTGGTCAAACATACCGTCGGTCAATGTGTTTTCCTTCCTATTGGACTCGCAAACCCGTATTCGGAAAGGCTGCAGGCAAGGGGAGCGGGTGGAGAACCTAAAATGTCCGAATTTTTGTATCTCAGACCGTTTGATAGGTCTCCATTTTGAGGTCATCTATAACTCGATCTTTTCCTGCAGCTCTACCACACGGCTGCGCCGTATGCTCGGTACTATAGATTCTCATCCTTAATTCGATCTGCAAATGGAAATTGATTTGAGCTTCTATCGAGGCGACGCAACGCCATGGCCCCTCATCTTCGAGGAGAGTGTCTATTACTATTTCATCAAGATTTTCTTCCTGCATATGCATGCTCATTCTAGCGTAACATATCACCACATTTAATTTGAGAACCACAAGTACCAGGTCGGTGGACTTATTGCGGTTTGATTGGCTCTCCTGTTAAGTGCAAATCGGGTAGGCGCATGTGGACAGGGCTTGACAGAGAGCACGAAGCAGCCATCCGTTATTGCACTCTAAAAATTCCCCTTAAATCATGCATGGTATGCACATGTGGAGGCAGCTCTATCTTTTGCGATTCTCCAGTCGGCGCTTCATATTTTGGCCCACCACGGGGAAGTATGTCCTCCGGCCGGATCATTCTATAAATTATTTCAATGTCACGCAATTATAGATCTAACAGAGTGTAAGCCGAGATCTGATACCCATGCTGAGGCATTGATGGACCGATCCTAACGAATATAGAGCCCAGCTCGACTATAGGTATCTTATCAAAATAGATCTGACTTCTAGAGTTCAGGAGATTCTCAACAAGATGTCACTTCCAACAACTGTTATTCATCTCGACGTTTGGTCCGTCATTTCCGTACCATATTCACGGATCACGATCTGTTCAGATCTCGCTTCATGATGCAGCATAGAAGCCGGAGGCCATCGGCATCCCGATCGTTGGCTTGTACTCTTCACTATTTGCAGTGGCTATCACGGCTCTATTTTCTTACACTACATCACAATTCATCATCATCAGTACGACCAAGAGCGTTTTGGCTCTACTTTTACCTTTTGCTTTAACGGGTGTAGATGAAATTTTCAAAAGCCACGAAGTCTTTCTTGGGCGTCTGAGCTCAAAGCGCTGCAATTCTGTGGTCCCATCCGTGGTACCGGAATCTACTCGCGGAGGCCAATTAAATCATTTTACGCACCAGTCACGTTGCATCGCCTGAGCATTGCCTCTCGTAAAGAATCACAGTTCCCCTTCCTGCCATCTTTCGTCGTCTGTACGGAGAGTAGTTAGATTCTTCTGCATAGGGAAGTTCTACAACATTGCTTGGTGGCCCCGATTCGGCTATTGGAAGCAAACAAACTACCTAGTAGGAATGGGGAATTTGTCAAGCCCATGCTTGGAATTGTTTGTTCAGTTTCATCATTAGGAGTGAAATCCGATTGAATGCTAGTGCCAAACTTTGAAATATTTGAAGTGCACTCTAAAGACCAGCGCGTTTGTTTTCAAAGGAAGCGGAAATGTTTCCAAGATTTTGACAAGGACTTGATTAAACCTTGGTTGTCCTGCGTCAGAGTGTGTGTCATGCACCCCGTGCAATTTTATCTGGAACGAATTGAGGAGTAAGGCTGCGTGTAAATCATAGAGCTAACGCAAGTAGTACGTGTGACCAGTACCGGTCGTCATACATCGTTTATAAGTTCAGAATGTATAGTTCCACAGTACTCTGCGTATGTTTCTTCGATTGTTTGTTGAATTCTTTGCAATGCTACCAGGCGCAATGGTCGTTATCTGTCATTCACAATGATATGTAGCTCTGTCTAGAAGGAGTAAAGTTACTATTAGTCTGATGGGTGTCAAAAAGCATATATGGGGGCCGATACGGCAAGCTACATGAATTTCCATTTTTAACTATTCATTACCCAAATAGGAGGGAGGTAATTGAGCTTACTGAGGCTCATGAATTAAACCAAAATTATTTTGATTATTTTGATCATATCTCAAATAAAACTACCTGGTAGCATTACTAGCATGCAGGAAAATCTTTGATTAAAAGCAAACATCACAAATTCTGTTGTACCCATTATAATATGCTTGCTTTCGCCTGACAGCCCCAGGATTTGATAAACCCCAGGTCCTTGATTCATCTCGGATCCTATTGAAGCTTGACACATTTGTTTTTGTACACAAGTTGACCCAAACGCTTCCAAATCCTCAAATCCGTCAAAGATATCTTGAAGGTAAGTCAGGCAGTGCGCCAATGAAGGTCTAAAAAACATCCGATCTAACACTTAGGAAATCCAGATGGTGACTCCAGGTTACTACTCTGAGCAGGAACCTACCTTTCGTAGGTGCGGTCCGCGAGGTCAAAGCTATCCACTGGCTCAGGAGCGCTCTGAACACTCATATCCGACTCGGAATTATAACGATGGACGAAACGGCGATCATGGGCCAGAGAACAGCGAAACAGGCCATCATCAAATGCGCCGCAGAATTCAAGTAGCCGTATACACCCACTTCTTTGTTCAAAGCACAGCGAATGTTCCATGTTTTTGGTCGTGTTTGCTAATTACTTTCTCGTGTAGTGCCAGAGATGCCGAAAACGCAAGATCCGATGCAGCGGCGAAGAGAATGGCAGACCGTGTTACCATTGCAAAAACTCCAGCTCAGAACCATGCGTATTCTTGAGAGTACTTACAATTGGCCCTTTATTCATAATGATAAATTTCTAACTCGAGTACGTAGGTAACCGCTATGCCACTAGAGCAAGCGAAAGACCTCCCGTCGGAATGCTTCGATGATAACTCGCGATCGATGTTTAGAATCCCTTCCAACACCCCTTACAACTACTATCAAACTTCACAAAACTTCAACCTGGGCCCAGACAATATGAACTATCGACAGGCCAATTACTCGAACTATGGTTATCAAGGAACCAAATTTCTGGGTCTTTCTTATGACAACTTCACTGAAGAACCCGCTGACTTTAACCTGTCAAACTCAACCTCATTTCAGGTTACAGGACAAGATCCGGTTTCTGTTTCCAGTTACCCAGCTCAAAACAATGGGCGCTCACGCGTAAATCCTCCTGCCCCATTGTACATGGATTCAGAAGCTGCTGGAAGTTATAATCAGAATACATACCAAAGCTATAACGCGCGCTCAATGGTTGATTCGGACTCAAAGAATTTCTGTGTCACCAATTCTGCTTGTCTACCGCCATATGGAACTGTGAACGCAGCCGTCACTTCACAGACTGCGCTCAACACCGCCAATGACTCCGGGAGGCTACAACTCCCATATCCGAGTATGAACAGACAATACAGATCCGCGAATGATGGCAATTCGAGTGCGCAGAGCTCACTGCATCCATATGGGTTCGTGAACTCAAACATGGATGGCTCTGGAAAAATGAACGGGACTTCAATCCAAATGCCCATGACGAATTCTTACATGGGTGTTCCTACGAGCAGCAGTCATGAAATTACAACCGCCGTTGCCATGTCTGCATATCAATCAGGCCAACAACCGTCTATGGCACAACAAGATTCGGAAATTTATGAAGCGCCAACTCCCAACAGTAGTCTGTACTACTCTCAAGCCAATGACTCCGCTGCAGACATCAATCACTACGGAACAGGTAGTGGAAGCGACGCCAGCAAGAGTCGTCAAAATAGTCAGACCAACACCACAGAAAATACATGGCCGGCTAATAATCGAAAGTCTAGCAGCGGCGGCAATAGCCTACTAACAAGTGGACAATCATACATTCCACACACTTCAAGCCATTACCCGACCCCAAACATACCCACTCAAATGCAAAATCATGGGCTCTTGCAACTCCCGCCCCAAGTTCAACATGATGAACTCCCGACCTCGAGAGAATATGTCTCGAATCTCTCATCGAGATAATTAGGTTCCTTGCTCAACTCTTGGATCTAAAGTTCAAAAAATACTCTAGCATGCAACATACCTTTGGAAAAACGTCACCGCAGCTTTTCTATTTCGTTTTATTTTCGTTCTTTTTTAAAAAAAAAATCGTGTGGGGATATCTTTCTGTCAATCACATTTCTTTGTTTGATACGGTCAGGGGAAAACGGGGGAAAGACAAAATATTCTTAAAAATGGGGGATAGGGGCTGGAATACAGGAAAGGTGGAAAGAAGACGGCATTTTCATTGTTATTCTACTTCGCTTCATCCCGATCCTTATCGACTGTTCATTGTGTCCTAAATGTTCATATATGCCAGGCCACTCGAGGCGAGCGGCTGGTTGCGCCTTTGTTGATTCATTTGCTTTTTTTCTTTCTCTTTCGAATCAATCACGGGGCTCGCCAAATACGGCCGAATTTAATACGACAAAACAAGTCTAATGGAATTGGAGAATGGGTAAAGTTACAGCTGGTGGGGTTAAGCGACAAGACTCCTGAGAATCAAAGCTACAACCACATCAGAGGTTTTCGTGGGAAAAGAAACCAGTTTTGGAAGAAGAGGTGGATATCAATCATTTTCAAAAGTTCTTATTGTATGGGCTGGGGGTTTATGGAAAAAAATGAACCGAGATTGTGGAATGAGGGTTCAAGGGTAATAGATGGAAAATTTTTGTGCCATCGCTGGTACGGGTGGAGGATGGGTTTGCGCTTATGCTTTGAGTTGGACAGAAAATCAATCTTTCAGGGTTGAGGCAGTGTGTTGGAAAATTTCTCGCTGAGTATTTACTTTGAGAGAGGATTGGATGATGGAGATTAGCTGGGTGGTAAAAACGTATTTACATTGTGTTTATTCTGTCATTATTGAGATTTTCTTTCTTTCCTTTTGGTTTTTTAATTTATGGCGAGTGGGCAAGATACAGGTTCCAAAGATGAGCAAAAAATGGTGGAGAAGGAGTTTCTCAACGTTTCCATTTTTCTATTCTTTTCACTCTCTACCGTTACTGGGATGGAAGAAGAGAATCTGGTGAGACTACTGTGAAAGATGAGAGGGATACGGGCGTCAGCTTTAGCTTGAGCTCACTGTAAATGTTTGATATTTCGAAGTTTTTTTGGATGTCATCGTGGTGTGGTTGATGGTGACCAGAGTGTTTGTCGTACGATACTGGTATCAACATGGCTGGGTTTCCAAGTATTACTTAATTGCTAATGCGCAATGGAAGCATTTCTACATGTTGGATACACTCTACGTACTTGGTACTATTCGGGTAGTCACAGCAACATACTGAGAGTAGTCAGATTTAATTATAATCATAATCATTCTAATACCATATCTCGCAAACCTAACCAATCTGGTCAAAATGTACCCAAATCTGAAAATTTCTGACTGTGTTTCCTATCACAATCTCGACGCATCGACCCAAATTATGTTTCCCTGCTTATGCCATCATGCGCCGACCCACTGGCGAAGCCAAAGGGGAAGCGAAAGAGCAGATCCTACGCCCTTGGCAGCAACCAGAGATTTCATTTCGATGGTAAAAGCAAGATTTCCGGGTGCGACTCTCTTCAGCTCCCAACCCAATCACTAATATCCCTCATCCTTGCACGGCATTGAAAAAATCTCTATGCAGCCATCTGCATGATTAACGACGGGCAAGACCTCGTGCCACAGAAGGCGCATTTGGGGAGAAGCTGGCGTCGCACAGAGTTACACGACAGAAAATAGACCCCACCCACCATGAATAATTGGGGTACGGTGAAGAATAAAGCGCTGTGCCTGGCTCCTTTGCATTGCTCTTTTTTCTGGGGGAGTTATCAGGGTCTTGGTAGGGAGAAGCTGGCCGTTGAAGACCGGATGAGCACTGCATTGGATTGTACAATTGATGTCTCATTCTGGGGTTTCTCAGTACTAGTGAAGCACAGCAGATACTTAGGATGAACCTCATGTCATTGTACAGTACAAGGTACCAACAATGTTTTGGCTTGTGCAGCAAGATTTTTCAATCACAGTCACTGCCATTCACTGCCTGGATCAATTGCACTCAACGTGTTGCCAAAGGAAAATGTAAGATGTTATATTCAACGTTTGCACATATTTGGACTATCAAGAGGAAGACGATATATACTAGCTTTAAACTTAAAGCAATACTCTATACCGCAACTGCCATCCGATCTCTGTCACTTGTCTAGTCCTCGTGGTAGATGAGGCCGAGCTTCCGAAATCTCCTCCCTGAGGAGCGATTCAGGAATCTCCACGAGCCGAGCCTGAAGTACATGAGATAGGACTTTTTGTCGCCATCGGTCCAGAACGTTCTATTTGTGCCCGTTCGTGTCGATAATCTCATTCTTTCTTGGTCAGGTAAGTCAATTGTGTCCGCCCAACATGTGAGATATGCTATTCTCTAATCTTCGGCGGGTACGTGAAACGCAGAAGAACCACAAGCTAGTCTTAGAATTTCAGTGCTTGTATAACACATAAACGTCCGTTATCTCCACAGCAATGCAGATGAAAACGTACAGGAACCAAGATTCAAACACCGATTGAAAAAGGCACGGACCGAAACGAAGTACGGAACGATACCTACCTAATACAATTTTGCGTGCAGGATGGAAAATGCTGTTTGTAACGAGAAAAAAGGGGGAAGATGGGGTAGTTCAGCTCGAATTGTTGAGATGGAGTTTGCGGTGGCGCACGAGGCAAACTTCATTGACAGAAGGTAAATTGCATAATATGACATGTCAAAAAGCGCTTGCAGAAACGGTCAGAGGCATCTTTGAAAGTGATGGTTTGTGTCCAAAATGCAGTGGTGACATATAGATAGAGAAAGTGGAAGAGAGCCATGTAAGTAAACGTAGATTTCTGGGAAATGATAACCTCCAGGTTGCAAACAGACATTTCCAGTTTAATATCACCCATCACCAGGCTGCACGTAAGCCAGATTTCGTAATGAACGAGCAAAACACCATGATTGAAATATGTAGTGTAGGACCTAATAGAGATCGATTAGAGGTTTCATGCCATCATGCCTCTATTTTCGTTCCCTAATTACACCAAAGCATGATACGATGGAGGATCAATGCAGATGCGTACAAAGCACATAGCCAATCCCCAGGTCCAACAACACCAACCATTTCCCACCCCAAGATGAAGCGAGTGCTCTACTCCTTCTTCTTCTTAGCACCCTTGACCTTCGCAGTACCTCTGAGTGTCTTTTGTCTGTTCTTGCGTTGTTTGCCTGTATTCCAGCACATGTCAGTATCATATTATTACCAATGCCCACCCAAGCAATCCCGCAAACCCGGAGAAGGACTGTAACATACGTTGTTGTCTGCTGGCCTTCTCGATCTTTGTAGCAAATCCAACACGGACCAATCTGTAGTGGGGTTCGAACTTCTTCATTGCCTCTGGTGAGTCGTAGACGAGTGCGAATCCGGTAGTCTTTCCACCACCGAATTGGGTGCGGAGACCGAAAACGTTAACTTGGTCTTGGCTTGCCTTGTAGAGTTCGGCGAGCTTGCCTCTGAGCTCATCCTTGGAGATGTTGGCACGGTTTGGGTGGAGGATGTCACTATATTGAGAAATCCATTATCAGCCTTCTAATTCCCGAATATCCATATCCCTTTAAATACGCCCCCAGTGACATTAAAAATGCCATTCTTCCATTGTGATGATAGTTCGAAATGGATGGCGGATTCGATAGAAATAATGTTGACTTACACGACCATTTGTCTTCGGCCGAGGAGAGGGTTGCGAATGAATTTGCGCGTTCGCAGCGTAACTGGGGCGTTATTGTCGGCCATTTTTGCGATTATCTAAATCGATCAGCCTGTCTGCGATGAATTCGAGACAGTTGTCGTGGTATAGATTGTCGATGGATGTCGCTATCGTGAGAGGAATTGCAAAAAAGTTCGAGTGGCTCTCAAGCATTCGGTAAGTCAAAATGCGCTAAGACTAGCTAATATGATTAGTAAGCAACAAAAATGTGCGAATCGGTGGATCCGAGAAGGTCAGAAACCCTATGTGAATGCCTAATTGATACGGCCACAAGACTTTACTTTGTAAACTCCATATGCCTCGTTCGAGTTTCGTACCAAAGTTCTGGCCAACCTCAAATGATCGAGTGATTGTCTTCGACCACAGCATTTCATCAAGTTGTGAAGTACTGTTCGATAATTCTGCTTTGAAGATGGAGGTGAAACCACAGAGCCAGGAAATGCCTTCATCCTCCAGGGACAATCAATTGGATCGATTTTGTCGTCAATATCTTCAACTTCTGCCCAATCTCGATTACCCAGATGAAGAACATCTTCGGGATAAAGTCTTTCAGGAAGCCATATATTTGAGACTATTTGACGAAAGTGTTTTGGAGTACCCTCCGCCTCAGAGATACCAACTCAAAACTCTGAAAGAGCTGACTAGGAGAATCGAGAATAGTATTCACAACTGGGAAGAACAAGTAGGTATGCATAAAATGCAGTTTTTTTTCGGTCGAATCATAGGTTGTACATATGTTAGAGCACTTAGTATGAATAGCAATACATGCCAATATAACTTTTTATCACTTCCGTACTTTTTCTTTCAATTTTCTGACAATGTCTTTCTTTTCTCCAGGGAATATCAGATAATCTGATGAGCCATCTTTCTATTCTTCTCTCTACCCCAATTCCCTCAGAAGCCACGGCAGCCCAGCAACAATCCTATGTAACTTATACTCTCTCATCTTTTCACCCTCCCTCTTCTTCCTCTACATCCCCAACCCCTCAAACTCCAACAATAACCATCCTCGAATCCGCCTCTCTTCTATCAAGTTCCGGAACCACAGGCCTTCGAACATGGGAAGCCGCTCTGCACCTCTCAAATTACATCTCCCTTAACCCACACCTTATCTCCAATAAAACGATACTGGAGCTCGGTTGTGGCACCGGGTTCATTTCGATCTTATGCGCAAAGTATCTCTCTGCAAAGCATGTTCTAGCTACTGATGGAAGCCCCGAAACATTAACGCTGATGAACACAAGTCTGTTTCTCAATAATTTGACTGATGTCATTACTCCTATAACGGGTCAGATTGTGACGAACAAGATAAGCACATGCGAACTCACCTGGGGTCACATGCTTCCAACTGGAGAAGCTGAGACATTTCCTGACTTTCTATCATCAAAATCCCTACCGTCCAGCTCATCACTCGTCGCTGGATCAAACCAGACACCATTGGACCTCATTCTTGCCGCCGATGTAATCTACTCTCCCGCTGTGATTCCCTCCTTAATTGTCACCCTGGAGGATCTCTTCGGCCTATACCCAGCCGCCGAAGTGTTGATCTCAAGTACGATACGTAACGCCGACACGTATGCAATCTTTGTAGATATGTGTAGAAAGAAGCAATGGGCGATAGAACGGGTAGATTTCGGGATAGCGGAAAGGAGTGAACAGGAAGGACCGTGGTATGGAGGGTTAGGGGAGGGGATTGAGATTCTTTGGGTTAGGAATACCAATGGGAGGAGCGGGTGTTAGGGAAGGCTAATAATACTGGGCAATTGCATTATTTCTTTGTACATACGTAGTCATTGCAAATAAAATATAAGTAATGAAGATTCCTCTAAATTGATTGTCTTAAGAGATGGCTTGCCTTGGATTTTCGATTTGAGAGGAGAAATACCTACTATTTACTTTACGGATTGTCACAGTCAACATCAATGTTTGGTCTCATATTTCACAGGTTAGCTGCTGGTGTACACTAGTGAGCTAAGTAAGCTTGCAGACAAAAATGAATACTGGATGGCACTAATATGATGTATTCAAGGGTATTTAGTGTCGTTGTAGATATAATCGCTAGATAACAACAGACTGATGATGCTACTGTGCAAAAACCCAAGGCAGAAGATATCAATCCTCCTTTCCTACTCCCGCGCTCCATTCAAAGCCGCATTCACGATTTCTCATCAAATGGTGTGAACTGCACATCTCAAAACTCAAAATTAAGAGTTAAAGAATGGTGAGAGATGCAGGTTTGTGACCGCACGAGTTTCATGCTCGTCGACCATGGCAGTGAACGATAAAACCTCATTACACGGGATAATACCTAGCATGAGGCTTTATCCCAACTTCTTCCACGGTTCCACATACTCATGATTGCCAATCCACGCTTTCTCCACAGTTTCCCCCCTCAATTCTCCATCATCGAAATCACCTCTCCTCACCACATCCCACTCGAAGCCAATACCGTTCATGGCAAATCATCGTTGCCACCGTGACTGAGTAGTCAGGCCGAATTCCAAACTCATGATTATTGGAATCCTTGAGAAAGAGTTATATAGAGTTAGCTGTATGCTTTCATGGGCCCTTTTCGGCTTTCCAAATGCATGGACATGGATGTGGATGTGGAAGCATGCCTCATTCTCGGGTGCAAATCCTTGCCGACGAAAATATCGCTGACTCCAGAGCACGTCCTCCTGTCCTTTGATGATGTCGACCCAGCTAATATGCATAAGTTTGCTCTAGAAGATTTTGCGTGTATGCGAGGTGTTTTGCATTCATGAATCATTATGCCCGATCCCAATGTTAGGACCACTCTCTAGCCTTTCTCCAAGCTCCATAATCGTTGCCTCGTAAACTCTAGCAATGTCCATAGCAAGTTCATCATTGTCATATTCAGAGTTATCATCTTCGTCCAAAATCATGTCATCAGGACCATTGTCCATTTCATTACCACGCTCATCCTCACCTTCACCATTACCACGAGCGTTACCGTTGACTCCATTCTCGGATTGTGGTTCTGGCTCTACTTCCTTACTCATGACGTCCACAATCATTACCCTGGTATCCTCAACTATACTTCTGCATCTAACCATATCAGTCTGGCTCATTCCCGCTCTCCTACCGGCCGGAAACCCTGGCAAGACCTCTCCAGTAACGGAGTCTTCTCCCCTCAGTAAACTAGCGAATGCATGATCTAGCTTTCTCAAAACAGCAAATGTTGTAGCTGGTTCTGGGGGAAATTTGGTGGGATATGTAGACATTGTAAGAGCAACATTTAGCAAATATGGAATTTGCAAATTTGCTATGATAGTCAGTCGAAGATTCGTGTACCATATATAGATTGAATTACATACGTGTGCCTGACAGCCACAATACATCTATTATCTCGGAAACGTCCTTGGCTACCTCCTTCATACTTACATAGCCGACTACCGTGTCTCCCTCTTCGGGACCTTCAAACTTTTTGGTGTATCGCCTTGCGATTTGGAGTAATTTGTTCTCTACATAGCGTCTTGCGGCTTGTTCCTTTGCGGATCCGGCACGAAGAGGTTTGCTACGTGGCTGTGGTAGATTGGATGAGGTGGAACTGACTGACGTAGTGCTTGGAGAAGGAGAGGGGAGGGAATCTGGGAGGAAACCTCCCGATTCAGAAAGATCCATTGTCTTTAACCTTTCTAAGGTCTCGATGTCCGGGCCGAGTTCAATCTTTCAGACCACTTAGTTATATCAAGAGATGCCACTCCTTACACAAATCTTTGCCAATTCCTGAATAGCAATTGTTCTTTGAAGGTATGGATAATGGAAGAAACTATCTTGGAATAAAATAATACCCACGGTAAATAACGTAACAAAACAACAAAGGCTACTCTAACCTTGGGAAAGCTAAAAGGATGACGTGAAGTCTAGATCAGCCTTGTCGAGACAGGTAAGGGTATGACTAAGCAAGGCCTAGGCTGAGCTTCATTCAAGGAGCTGCAAAAGTTGTAATTTCTCAAGCAAATAAACAAACCACAAATCTCAACTGCAATTCCACGATCATTCAAGTATTTCACTATCATTTAAGTAGACTCTGCTTTACCCAATTCTCCAAGAAACCCATTGATTTTACGGCCACGATCTTTACCGTATCAGAATCGCAGCGACAAACATCTACAAAAGCTCAGCCTCGAGTTGATCTCATCAATTACAATGACAAGTATTGATGATTTATTTAAGGTACGCATTCAATCGTCTGGTTCTGGGTTATCATTTAACACCCTGCAGAAGCCAGCTTTACCCAGCCATAAGCGCAAATTAGAACCTACTCGAGATCCAAGTTAGCAGCTCCCACCTTCTCGTCCCACCTTTTTGCTAAGCAGTCCTTTAGATGAGATATATAAATCCGCAAAATTGTCTGCGAACGGCCATGCAAAAAGCAATGGTAAACAGCCAGCAGTAGAAGAGGATGACGATATTGAAGCCGGGCCTTCAGCTCCACCCGAAGATGACGACGAAGACTATGGACCAGATATTCCTGATGATGAAGAAGGGCGGTTCTTCGGTGGTGGCATCACAAAAGATGAATCGGAAATATTAGATTACATGGATGGACAAGAAAGCGCAGAGATTGTTCCTGAAAAAATAGATTCTGCATGGCTAAGAAAAATGGCCCTAAACTTTGAGAAAAAGATCACGAAGAATGCTGAATTAAGAGCAAAATTTGAGAATGACCCGCAGAAGTTTATGGGTAGCGAGGCGGATTTAGATGCAGATATCAAAGCTCTGAGCATTCTATCAGAACATCCGGAATTATACGGAGAATTCGCGAAGTTGGGATGTGTGGGGAGCTTGGTTGGATTACTGGCGCACGAGAATACGGACATCGCAATTGATGCGGTAGAGATTATCAGTGAACTTACAGACGAAGATGTGGAGGCTGAACAAGAACAATGGAACGGAATTGTAGATGCTATGATCGAGGCAGATTTACTGGATTTATTAATTTCGAATTTTGGAAGGTTTAATGAAAGCAATGAGTCGGATAGGAGCGGCGTGTATCATGCATTGTCTGTGTTGGAAAACCTGGCGTCAAGGGTATCGCTTGCAGAAAAGATCGGTCAGGAGACAAGCATACTGAATTGGTTATTGAATCGAATACCGAGGAAAGAGTCTCCGGTGAGTCAGAACAAACAATACTCGGCGGAAGTTATGGCGATTCTTCTACAATCATCTCCCCTCAACCGCCGTAAACTCTGCGAACTGGATGGCGTCGATCTCCTACTCCAAATTCTGGCAGCTTATAGGAAGCGCGATCCAATCAAAGGAACCGAGGAAGAGGAATTCGTGGAAAATATTTTCGACGCCTTAACCTGCTGTGTTGATGAGCCGGAAGGAAAACAGAAATTTGTTGAAGCAGAAGGTGTCGAACTTTGTCTAATTATGATCAAAGAAGGCAAAATGAGTAAATCGCGCGCACTCAGACTACTAGATCATGCATTAGGAGGACAAACCGGCGCAGAAGTTTGTGAAAAATTGGTGGATGCAGCAGGTCTCAAGGTAGTATTCGGAATGTTCATGAAGAAGATCGACGGCCAGACAGTAGAACACCTGTTAGGAATATTCTCAAGTCTACTACGTCTCCTACCCGCCAATCAGGCTGGTCGCATCCGCACACTTGCCAAATTTGTAGAAAAGGACTATGAAAAGATAAACAAGCTTGTGAAATTTCGTCGAGATTACGCAACACGGGTAGCCGCCGTCGATGCTGAAATCCGCAAGGAACAAGCGAGAATGAGTGCAGAAGAAAGAGAGGAGACAGCGGATGAGTGGTTATCGAGAAGGTTGGACGCCGGCTTGTTTTGTTTGCAAACGATTGATGTTATCTTGGCATGGTTGGTGGCGGAAGATGAAGGCGCGGAGAAAAAGATTAGGGCGCTATTGGCCGAGAGGGATGAGGGGTTGGAGGTTTTGAGAGAGACTTTACAGGAGCAGTTGGATACGTTGGTGGGGGGGGAGGAAGAGGGGAATGGCGATGGTGATGGTGATGGGGAAGAGAAGATGATGAGGGATATGTTGGGGACGTTGGTGCAGTTTTTGACATAAATTGGTCATTTACTTTTTCAGAGTATGAATCGGAAAGAGAATATCGAACGTGTAATAAATAACCTATCCCTCATGTCGAAATGATGACGTTGAACATATTATTCATCCATTCACATCTCTACGCTGATGACCTCTACTTGAGAATTTCTGATCCAAAACCCAGTAACCTCTACCTCTAACCCTCATCACATACACAAAAAGTCACCAACAAACATCCCGCTCCCCTTATCCAAGCTCCAGATCATCTCATTATTCACGAGTACAAAGATCTCGACATTTTCATGAATCATATTGAAGTTCACTGATTTACGTACTATAAATAATTACACAGATAAGATAGAGATAGAGATGAGATAATGTACACAAAACTTGACCAACCTTGTGTCGTGTATATCCTCCGTACAAACATGTAAGTAAATAGATACTCGCAAAATTCAAAATATATACTCATACAATATCCTCTGCATCCCTCGTTGCAGCAAGAGGGCCATTGATCGCCCTTGATTGAGGATTAACTGCCCTTTCCTCTGCGGTCTTGGCATTGACCTCGGTTATTAAACCCCCAGTGTAGATTAAACATGGCAGAGCGCCGGCGAAACTGAATAGTCCCAATGACCAGGTCATGGTACCCCATCCTGCATAGTCTTTTACATAACCTGCCCAGATTGGGCCGATGAGAGTACCGGCTGCAAAAGCAGCGGTAAAAAGACCGTATGCTTGTGCATATGCTCCGTTCTTTCCAAATCGGCCGGGTATTTGCTTCTCCTTTGCTTCGACAATATAGGAAATCTCAGCCGTCAGCCCTGGAAGGACACAGGTCAAGGAGACACCAATGAGAGCTAGTAATGCGCAGAGAAGAACTTTCTGGTTTAAGGAATCATGCGTAACGAGACGCAGGAGAACCCAAAAGGGGATTGCGAAACAGAAACCCGCTACGCATGGCCAGCGTGGGCCGTACTGATCGCATACCCACCCAATAACTGGTGCGGCGAAACTGGGTACCATGAGAGCGAGAAAGATCAATCCTGCTCCAATGGAATCCCAGTGAAAAGTCTCTTGGACGAAAAGAGGAATGACACTGTCAAATGATGACATGAGAGATGCTTGAACTATACAACCCCACAGTGCAGCACAGAGCCGTTTAGATTTCAGGAGAGAGAAAATTGCAGGCCACTTACTGATCTTGTGGGGAACAGTGGGCGCAGCTGCTGTAGTACCTGAAGGCTCACTTTGTGTTACCTTCTCCTCGTCCGTGGTAGTATGGTTCACATTCCTTGTGTCAGCTACGTTTTCATTACCCGCAGGCGAATTTTGGGAGTCGGAGCTGGTTCCAGAATCGGTGACTGTTTCATCGTCCAGCCACTGGCGAGCGAGTTTTTTCTCTACCAATACCAAACGAAGAATAATATCCAGGACCAATAATCCAAAAGACATATAGAAAACTGCGTAATATCCAGCTTTTTCATACACAGCGCCTCCCAGCAAAGGAGCGACTAGAATCCCCATACTCATGCTCAAGCTCACGTAACCTAATGTTTCACCAATTTCGGCTTGTCCAACGGTGTCGACTAATAGAGCTAATCCTACGGTCCACACAATGGATGCACTCAACCCTGCGAAGATGCGTCCCAAGACGAGCAATGCCACCGACTTTGCCAGGCACAGCATAACCGTGGAACCAACCATTGCGATCAAGCCAATCAGTAGTGGCACACGTCTCGATGACGAATGGTCGGCATACCATCCTGAAATTGGGCTTCCGGCGAGTAATGCTGCGCCATAAACTGCAAGTAATATCGACACCCAGCTCTGGACCGAGGCTTCAGGCACGCCTGCGCGCGAGGTGAGTGAAAAAGGTACGACGGGTACAATAATTCCGTAAAGAAATATATCTGTAAATACTGCTACACATATTGTTGAGATGATAAAAAAGTTCGAAGATCGTATTTTCAGGAAATGAGGTGGCGGCGAAGAGGGGTCAACTCGTCTGCCCAAGATGAAATTCTGGATGCGACCCATATCTTAAGATTTTTAAGTCAATTAGCAAAACAGTCTTCTTCATGCTGTGTCATCTCCACTTATCTTCAGGAAAGGTAGATGTTTAAATACTCATAACGGTCCTCAGAAAAAAAAAACTCGATCATGGGTAATTGAACTCCGTATCCATATCATAGATATGTTGTGATGGCGGAGTTCGGAATAAAATTGATGACTAAAATTAATGTAAGTCTCGAAAAGACTATAGCAAAATAGGGAAGTGCAAGCAGGAATTTAACTCGATGCGTTTTCGGTGACTCATGAGGTGGATTCTCTCCGTTACTATAATGCACCTCCCTTATTATGGAAAACGGTTGTGAATGTATGAACGTATGATTGGATGACTGGTTTTTCGACCGGACGTAGGAAATAGAAAATGCCTAGTAAGCTTATTCCGGAATAGAGACAGAGTTTATAAGGCTACGATACGACCAATCACACCTCTCCAACTCCTAAAAAAGAATTGGCTTGCTTGAATAATCCTTCGGCTTGAAATAACCTTATTTGAAATAGGCTTAGTGTGTTCTTGCGCACGTAGGTACCTACTCCGTATCGTGGTTCTTTACCTCACCACAATAAACTGAGATTACTTGCTGCCTACTGTACAAGTTATTCTAGCTCTATCATAGAGTTGGGCTGGCCAATTTGAAGGTCTGATTGAGCAGGAACCATGATTCTCTGAAGGTCCTTATATTGAAAAAGGTACGGTACCATTCATAGGGTAGATCTAACCCATGGGATATATCTTTCAGATGATGCTCTTCACACATCCGTACATCACTAAGTAGAGATGATGCATCACTCGCGTTCGCTTTGTGAATTCTGACCGCTGCGAGATAGATCTGGTTTTTAGAAAAGACAGAGAGAACCATTAAGGAGTAGTGTTCCTAAGATTGAATGGGTAGATTTCACCTTCCTCTGGAATCCCGATCTTCTCTAGCGAGATTGGACAACATTTTTGGGTCGATTATACTTTCGCCCCAGACAGCCCTGTCTTGATTGTGGGATTCTGGCCAAGTTACCAGTGCCTTGAAGTGATGCGGATGCGGCTCTTATCATTACACCGCCTCCTTGACTAATGGGTACAAGGAGAGTTTGAGCCTCAACTTTACACCACTTCTTGGACGGCTGATTATGGTTTCCTCTCCGTTCCGAGATTGACCCTCGCCAATGGTTTCTTTTTAAGCCTCAAGATACACATCATCCCAATATGTCATATTCTCAGAAATTGTCTCAAGGCACAGGATGTAAGTCAATCGCTTGGCAATTCCACCACACGTGTTTCGCCCTGCGGGCAAATCCCGCAAACCCTTGCACATTCGCACACACCAGACGAGGCAACCACTCGACTATCGACTTGCCTTACCCGGTAACTCCACGAACGGCAATGCATCTCATATAAATGTGTGTAATGCGTATATGTGTGTACGCATTCTGTTTTGCATATTTTGGGGGCTAGATAATTGAAGAACCTTCTCTTTTTTCGCCCGGCTTCAAAGGGACCTGCATTTTGACTAGTCACGTATGATCTAGGGCGGGGAAGAGCCTCACAAGATGAACAGGGGCTTGGCATGCATTTTGACCGACTCGGAAGGAATGTCATTGACTTAAAACGCAGGCGAATCAGATCCTTGTTTACCTAGTAACGTGCAACATTTGTTGAGGCTCTTTTAATTTCCCCGACAATACTTCTTATGTACCTGCACTTAATATCCCTTTTGGATAATTCAATAGTTTGAAATTGCGGTATATCTCGTATCGCTATGGCGTGAGTTCTTTGAGCCGCATCTGAGCTATAAGCCCACAATGGCGCAGTCTCATCGTAAGCCTGTCAACGATCTTTTCTACTCTGAACACCACTTCTTCTTTTGCCGATACGGCCCTTATCATTCGTTTACAGTTTCCAAGTATGTATCGATTGATTCATTGTCTTTAAGTTAAAATCTAATGTTATTATGCAGATTAAAAAGCAGCGCCTTTAAGGAAATATCTGATGTTTAATTTGATCTCTCTTCCGTATGAGGTCTTGTCCAATATCATAGCAAACATCGATTTCGACGATGTTTTTAACCTTGGTCTCTCCTGCCAGGCAATGAGGTACTTGCTCACCGAGGAGAGCATATGCAAGTTAATAGTACAAGTAGGCCACCGGCTTCGTCATCAACATGACTAATGCCACAATGCCCAGCTTGCTGACAAAGTCTGTATAGACCCAGATACCCTTCTGCAATGAAGCGTTGTCGACCAAGCACGTCACTGGTCATAGTGCATCGGCTCTTCGAAGAGTTGCGAAGAGACGAGAGGCTTTTGCTACAGCGAATCCGTACTCAGTAGCAACGATTGCGTTCGGCGATGCATATCTTTATTGCAAAGGCGTCTTATGCTACACCCTTGATGACAAACTCAGGATCCTAAACCTGCATGATTCAGCGTGTCATGAAGTCGTCGTCAGCATCCCAGGGATAGTGAGCAATGCTACCTCGGAAGTCGCTCGTAATACTAGAGGTAGATTTCAGGTGTTGTATTATTCCGACAGTATAATCTCATGCCTCTACGTAACATCAGGCATGGATGCAAATTCTTGGCTATTTACTTTCAACATTAAAAGCAGAGAGATTCCTGTCGTAAGAGAAGTGGATTCCACAGAGAGAATTTTTGTTCGCCATGATGACAAATATCTTTACTACGGTACACATTCAGAGGTTGACAGAGACAATCACAAGAAATGGGTAATTTATGGCTATGATTTCACTCAACGAGAATGGTTCGACCAAAAAGTCCATCTTCCCGATATGGTAGGGTCAGAGATTGGATCGAACATCTGTTTTGAGTTTCACGACGGTTATTTCTATGCTCTATCCAATCAAACATCATTTGAGGCCGAGGAGATTGACTGGACTTCATTCTATCATTGCATCAGATTTCCGCTCGCATCACCTTACAAAGAATTGATCGAGAAGACAGAGAACCAAAGTATGTGGCGCCGTCAACACAAAGAAGGTCCCATCGATGATCGATGGACTACCCTTCGACTTGACACAGATGAGAGTACCGGAGAGCTCAGAATACTTGAGTCTCGAAAGGAGTGGTACCATGGGGCAAGCAGGAGTCAGCGTACTTACTATACCACACCTATTGTTTTCCCAACACGATATGATCACATGGATGGTGATATCTATCATTCGGCTGGTATATCTATTCCTTCAACAGAAACAGCGTCTTCCTTCAATTTTCAATCAGGACCATCCTTACCGATGAACACAGAATCGAGTACCTCAAAAGATTACAACAAGTATGATAGCCACGATCTGAACAATTATCCCGACGATCCTATTTTACGTCTCCTTCAGGACGACGACCATCCGCATTATATGCCATCACGGACAAGACTCCCACAATTTACTCATCCAGGTTATGATGGATCTTCCAATCAAACATTTACACTTGCCAAATCCCGAATTAGATATTACCACTCTTCTTCATCTACATTTCTCGACGTTGTGGATGACCCTCTTCCAACGGACTGGCAAAGTAAACAACGATTACGACTTCGAGCCGGTTCCCGAAAAGTTGGCCCACCCCTCGTTTACCCTGCCAATCACCCCACAAAAGCCGGGTTACTATGTGATCCACCATCTGACACCGAAGACGCCCTGAGCCAAATGTATAGACAATCAGACGTTACTTATTGGCCCCCGGCACAAGATCCCGCAATAGCAAATGAGGCTTTGGACGAGTTGTACAAGCTATTGAATCCGCCCAGCCATCTCGGTAATGTGGAAGGCACCGCAGATGAAAGAAGTCTAGTGTATGCAACAGGGGGGTATGACAAACCACAAGCTATCATCTTTGTGAGTTTTGATCCAGCAATTAAGTTGTCGGGGTTGAGAAAGTGGGGTGGTATGACTAGAAAGGGAGTAGGTGAGGGGCCACATATTGATGGTAGGGCTACTGGATATATGCCTGATGTGGATACCGAGCAGAGTACAAGCTTAGGGTATGCAGATGAAGATACAAATGAGTATGATCAGATGATGTATAAGGATGCCATGGAGGCAGATAGGAGAATCGGAGAACCAAAGGGGAAAGGCAAGGAAAAGCAAAAGTCCACGGGTACGTCGGCACTGCCTGAGAATGTCGATGTCAGTGGACTAGCATACGTCAATATGCATGGAACATCTAATAGTCCCTCCAAATCATCGTGGATGTGGCATGAGAAAGCAATGTATCAAGATATCGGACTAGGATTTTATTTCGGGAAAGATCGAGCAACAGCAGGTGATGATAATAATGGAAATAGGGAAAAGAAGCCTTCGTTTCTTACTTCTTGATTTATGGTTACCGGCGTACTTTTTTGCCGTATAATTAGTATGATTTATACACATTTAATGCATGTCCAATCACTATGCACACTATTTATCGTCACTGCTTCAATTTTCTTGGCTTTGTCTTTCACTATTCACGCACGCAACGGGAGAAAGACAAATTGGGATTTAAGCGCATATTTATATGCTGGAAATATATAATTGTATAATTGGATATGGATAAGATACGGGATAGTTCAGGGTGTGTGTGTGTAGTTTTAAGTGTATATTATATTGAGTGAGGAGTAAGAGCCTCGTTTTCTCGTTATGTTCATGGATCATTTATGGGGCGGTATATTGAGACTCTTTTGCATTATGCATAGGGCAAAGAAGGGCGAAGGCGAGGCAAAATTGATGGTAGCATTGTATGTGGATGTTACGAGGTTTGCCGTCTAGATCACGTGGAAGTGCTTTAGGCTCTCGAGGTGGTTTATAACTAGGCGTCAAGCAGGGACTTAAGTAATGACAATAATGCAATTCGTAACTAATAGTAGAGTATACTAAATGATTGATCTTGAGCACGAAGCTCTATACAAAGGAAATTCATCTTGATTATATAGACCTTCGTATTCCAACATTGGAGCGATGGAGCTGGGGAGCGAGATTCGAATCTCGCTCCTTCGCTCCCTCGCTCCCTCACAGGATTATCCATGTGATCCTATAACACGTGATAATAGTTTATAATGTTACAACGTAACAGTGGATGGGATTCTGGATTTGTGTTTGGGTGTTTGGTTGAGTGTCACGATTCATTAATTCACGTGACCTCGAGGACCTTTTGGACCTTAAGGTCCCAAAGGTCCTCAAAAGATGATATAGGGCATATAAACATTCATTTAGTCTTGTAGTTAAGGAGCTTTGTGCTCAACTTAATTATCAATTAGTTTATCTATATTCTACTTGATCTAGTAACGACTTCACTTCCAAGTGAAGACCAGTGATAAAGCCTTAACCCACAACTACCAACCAGACGAAACCTTAGGCAGCCGCTGCCTCCAGTATAGTATCGTTACATTGAGATATAGGATTATATATATATATATAGAGTAGGATAATAATAATATTATTGTCACACTCAAGAATACTGGGTAAAGTATCTTGTATTAGAAAATACTAAGCTAAGGAGAAAAGAAGAAGGAAAACAAGAGTAGAGATTGATTGATTGATTGATTGTGTTTATCGTCATAGGCCGTAGGCCCACGCGCCTTGGCGCGTGATAACCTTAGCCATCTATTCCAGTTTTGGACAAATGACGCTTAGAGGAGAAGCCTCTGAGTGGTTTACTAGCTAGCTAGGGGGAGTATTTATATACAATTTAAAGGGGGCTAGGGCAGGGTTTATATGATTGCCTTCGCAGGGGGGGTTTGGGCCGGTAGGCCTTTTGGGGTTGTAATTGTGGTCATCCTCGTCCACTAGATCACTACCTCTTGATCTCTCTCCCTGTCTCCTTGTACTTGTTTTGGTTGTTTGTATATATGCTTGTTTTTTTTTTTTTTTTAATGAAAGAAAAGAGAAAGATGAAAGAAAGGAAAGAAAAGGAAGGAAAAGCAGCCTTAGAGACCTATTAACTTTGTTTGAATCCAATGAAAGAAAGAAAGTTTTTTTTTTTTTTTTTTATCTTGCACCTGTGTGCCACGGGCAGATTTTTGTGTAGAACTTGGTGTATTCTAGCCATTCGGCTAGTTTGGCTATATTGGTGGGATTTCTTAGAAGCCAGGGGATAGCTTCGGAGGGGGGGCTCTTTGTGAGCACTTTAAAGGCTTTTCCTTTTTTGCAAAAGAAAAAGTGTAATAAAGTTTTCCTTTTATTATATAAGCAATGGACATAGATTATAGTGTGATTGAAGCGTTTATAGTATACTGTGAAGTCGCTATGCTGTGATCTGATAGCGAGAATATGATGGAGTGTGGCTCTCTTCAAAGAGAGGGTGTCTGTATTAGAAGTGTGGTTGAATTGGAGATCTTTGTAGTATTGTGGGCTGATTGTATTTCATAATTGTTTGTCTGCTTTGTTGGCCCTTGTTCTGATCATTCTTTTTAGGGATATTAGCGTACAGATCGAGTTGAGGGGAAAAAGGAGTTTTGTTCCTTCTTTAGCGGCTTTGTCAGCTATTTCGTTGCCAGGGATATCCAGGTGCCCTGGGACCCATCGGACGCAGATTTTCCCGGAGGAGGTGTATGGGAGCCTTGGTCTAACAGCCCAAGCTTGTGTGAGCTTCAGAAAGTCTTCAAAGACTCTCTGTGAGGAACCATTGAAGTGGGATCCTAATCGGAGAGCAGCCTCGTGATTGTCTAAGAAGATCCAGAGATCTGTGGCCAGTTTGGTTGATGCTAGAGTGAGGGCTTTTGCTGCCTTTGCTATTGTGGCTGTGGCTTCTGCATCGAACACTTCTGTATTTGTGCCTAATGAGAAAGAATGGTGTGCTATCTGAATATCGAATTGTGAGATTACGAATCCGCCCCCAGTTGCGCCATCCTTGCTTTTACTTTTTGAGCCATCCGAGAAGATTTGTATATCGCTTCTTGGGATCTTGGTGTGGAAGGCTTTGAAGTCTTCGGCTGCTTGTGCCTTCGTTCTGCCCATCGGACCATTGATGCGGGCCTCGGCCTCTGCCCTCGACTCTCTGATTTCCCAGGGTGGGAAGGCCAAGAGGTTTATGTGTTCAGTCTCCGGTAATGCTGTAATGAGCCTTGCGAATCTTGTATCTGGGGTGCGGTTATATTCTCTGGCTTTGGTTATGTTCTCTGCTCTGATCCTGAGAGGATGGTAAAGATCTAGTCTGATGGTTTGTGCCGTATATAATTGTGAAATCAGGTTTAGCTCGATCTCGGATGGTCTGAGTTTGGCTTCCTCGTAGAGTACTGCTGTGTTTGTGGTTTTGTATACTGGGAGGATTGCCTTTGTATAGGTGATTACTACTTTGTTGAGTAAGCTTAGATGGCTGTCCACTACATTTGAGATCGAGATCGGGTTGTTTAGGGCATTCTTCTTTGTTCTGGTTCGGCCTGGCCACCACGTTTCCGAGGCGAAATAGCACTTTTTGAGTATGCAGGCTTCAGCCACTTTTTTGGTGAGATATGGGGGTATCCCTCGGTGTGTATTGCTGAGGGATCTCAGTGCGTTGGCTCCCTTGAGGGCTTTGGCTGCGAGGATCTGGATATGTGGTTTGAAGCATAGTTTCCTATCGAAGTGGACTCCGAGCCATTTGAGCGGGCCAGGTTTGACCTCTATATTCATAGATCCGGTGTGTATTGCAGGGGTATCTGTTAGTGTTCGGTGTCCTTTATAGAAGTGTATAAGCTCAGATTTCTTGGGGTCAAAAATGATACCTTCGGTTTTTCCCCATTCGAGAGTTTCTTGCATATCCATTTTTAGAGAATCGCAGTTTGTCTGTAGTGAGTTTGATGTCGCTAGTATCGCGATATCGTCTGCATATCCGAATCTGCTCTGTGGTTTGCCCATCCAGAAGAGAGGCGCGATGTAGAGCATGAACAAGATCGGGGAGATCGGTGAACCTTGAGGAAGACCGCATTCTAGCTTTGTTTCCGGGCCAGTCTCGCCGTCTAGTCGGATCTTGATGGATCGATTAGTGGCGAAGGACTGAACCCATCTAACCAGGTTGTTTGGCCATCCTTGTTCCCGAAGGCGATTCACTAGTCTTCCTGGTAGCACTGCGTCAAAAGCACCTTTTACATTCATTGTGAGCAGGGTGGTCTTTAACCCTTGTTTTAAGGATGCTTCAATGTCGTGTGTAACGCAAGTGGTGAGGTCCACTGAGGATCGCAAGGGTAGAGCTCCGAGCTGCTGGTTCGCTAGGACTTGGTAGTTTAGAGCAAGCTATGATACCTTCTTCGCAATGAGTCTTTCGAGGCCTTTGCCTAGGACCGAGAGCAAGGCAATTGGTCGGTATGATCTTGGGTTGGTATAATCTGACTTGTTGGGTTTAGGGATGATTACGATGGTAGCTAATCGGAAGCATTTTGGGTGGTGTCCTAGGTGTAGACAGCCTTTGAAAAGGGATAGGGTTACTTCTTTTATCTGTAGCCATGCGATTTGTAGGATTTTTGTTGGGATTTCGTTTGCGTTAGGTGTTGTGTTCCCTGCTTTTAAAATGGCCAGCTCTATATCTTGTATAGCTATATCAGGGAAGGTGATAGATCTGCTTGAGGCTGTAGGGGTATCGAACGGGATGTCGTCAACCTCGACTAGGTTTATCAATAGGTTATTGGCGAAGGTTTCCCTTTTCTCTTCGATAGTATTTACAATGGTTTGTTTTGATAGATCTGCTAAAGGGGGAGTACGGTATATTCCTATGGATTGATGCCATTTGGCCATTCGATATACATCGTTTATATCTTCTACTTTATCCACTTTCGTAATATAGAAGGTATGTTTTGCTTTTCAGATTGTTTTCCGAAGAGAGCGTTTGGATGTAGGTGTATTGATGATTCTATGTTTATATACAGCCTTTATACAGTCCTTGTTCCACTAAGGTTGTTGAAGAGGCCCGTTTATGGATCTTCTTGCAGATCCTGTATAGGCTTTTGTAAGGGCTTGTGTAAGGGATGATGCGGCTTGATCTAGGTCTCTTAGAGAGGGTGTCCTGGGGATAGCTGCAATGTTGGTGAGATTAGTTTCTAGTAGGTCTTTAAAGAGCGTTTCATTCAATGTATTTAGCTTGAGTTTCTTTGCAGGCTTTTGGCTTCGGTAATTCCAGTGAAGGTAGGTTTTTAGGGTGCTGTGATCTGAGGTGCACTCTAGTTGTTCAGCGAGGGCGGTATACGCTGTATAGGGCCCTGAGAGGAAGGTGAGGTCCAAGACGTTTCCCTTTGAGTGAGTAGGAGTTCCGATTGGGGAGATGAGGTGTAGATTCCGGGAGTTTGACCATTCTACAAAGGGTTCGGCTAGCGTTGAAGGGGATGGATGGAGGGGATTCCAGTTGGGGTGGTGGAGGTTGAAGTCGCCTAGTAGGATGGCGTTGTTTGGGAAGTTTTGGAGTTCAAAGAGTGCCTTGATGGCTTGATTGCCATCTGTGCATTGTGTTGGAGCGTTGTAAATATTTATAATGGTAAATATTGTATTATTTGTAGATATTAATTGTATAAATATTAGGTCTCTGGAGATTATCGGTCTGATCTGGTTGATCTGAATTCCTATTTCTTTTCTGATATAGGTGAGGACACGAGGGTTTTCCTTCCAATCGTCTAATGGAGTGAAGATTTCGTAGGAGGGGTGAGTTTTGGTGATTTTTCTTGAGGTATCTTTGTATATATATGGCTCCTGGATCGTGATGATATCAATTTGATCCATATTTGCTAGATTGAGGACGAGATCGTGTGAGATCCCTCCTTTACCTACATTGGTTTGGGTTATCGTAAGCGGTTTATAGTTCATTAAACGGGATAGGGGTTGGGTTGGCGATTGTTGCAAATCGATTAGCGGAGCGGGTGCTGAAGAGGGTTGTGGAGTGAGTGGAGCCGAATAGGCGGGTGGGGGTTCTTGGCCTAAGTTGGTCCGAGGGGGAGGGAGGGGTAGGGGAGTCGGCCATTTGTGCATCGGATGATGGCTTTGAGCATCCAGCCTTTACACAAACAGAGTTTCTGTTTTCGAGGTATATCTTCCGGATTGTCTGGCGTTCTGATTTTGATTTCCTTTCTCTCCCTTGTGGGCGAAGGGGGCATTTGGGGTCATCTACGGGGTGGGGGCCCGTTGCAGTGAAGGCATTTGGGTGGGCATACGTGTTCAGTACCACAACTGGTAGTATGATTGCTCTCTGTATGCTTTCCCGAACCGCATAGGCGGCAGATTTGTGATTTGAGGCATGTTCTTGCGTTGTGCCATTGAAAGCAACGATTGCATTGAGTGATCTTTGGTTTTTGTACTAGGAGGGATGTGCTGATGTTGGCCCCTAGAATCTTCAGGTTCTTTTTGAGTGGTTTTGCTCCTGTCTTGAAGCTTACTATCCATGTTGAGTAATACTCATTAGGTGAGGGGTTCGTTTGGGATTGGATAGCGTGAGTAAGCACCTGACTAGAGTATTCCTTTATAGCGTCGGAGATTGTATCTTTTGTAACTAAAATGGAGTCTATTTTGAATTGATCATTGAAGATAATGACTTTCTTGGGGACATAGTTTAGACGGTAAATGGTCCATTTCTCTTGGGCCTCAATTTTGCAGTCTCCGATTGCGGATGATATAATGGCTTTCTGTTTTTCAAGGGCTAATAGATTGGCTGTTGAGCTGGTGCAGAGAGCGAAGCCTGTTTTGACCTCTTGGACCTCCCTTAAGAGGGAGGCGTTTGGTCCGAGGACTTTCTTTAGGGCTGTGAGGATTGCAAAAGATCCAGCGCTTCAAGCTGGGTGCATTTGGTTGATTCGTACAAATAAGCGGTTATCGGAGGGAGTCTTGTTTGTGAGGGCAATGATTGGAGTAGAGGCTTTCTGAATGTAGGAGGGCTTGGGGCCTATAGGCATTGTGGGTGTACTTGTGTGAGTGGTGGTCGGGGGGGAAGGAGGGGAAAGGGGGGTGACAGGCGGAGTAGTAGCTCCCCTAGGGGGGGGATGACCAGTAACAAAGGCGTCGAAGTGCTGTTCGATGGTTGCCTTAAACTCAAGGCAAAGGGAGGTGAGGAGTTTTCGTGAACTCGGTGGGAGAGCGCGGACTTCCTCAGAGCCTAGGTAGGTATCTAGGAGTTGGGTAACTGGGTTGAAGATGGATTGAGCATCGTTGACCTTATTGAGAAGGTTGCTGGCCTTGTCGGAAAGTGTTTTAGAGAGGTTTGGGGGGCTTGGGGTAGCCATCGTTTTTAAACAAGAGTAGAGATTGATTGATTGATTGTGTTTATCGTCATAGGCCGTAGGCCCACGTGCCTTGGCGCGTGATAACCTTAGCCATCTATTCCAGTTTTGGACAAATGACGCTCAGAGGAGAAGCCTCTGAGTGGTTTACTAGCTAGCTAGGGGGAGTATTTATATACAATTTAAAGGGGGCTAGGGCAGGGTTTACATGATTGCCTTCGCAGGGGGGGTTTGGGCCGGTAGGCCTTTTGGGGTTGTAATTGTGGTCATCCTCGTCCATTAGATCACTGGCTCTTGATCTCTCTCCCTTCCCCTCATACTATTAAAACATTGTACTCGAAAACCCTTCATCCCTGATCCCCTTCCCGATACCATCAATCCAATTACTCCTTATATACCAGAACGTACTGTAATCGCCCACCGTCAGGATTGCCTCGTCCTCATTCTGATCATTCTGCCAATAGAAAGCTTATGAAGGAGCACCAATCCTCATATAGCGTAACTATAGCATGCACAGGTAGTGGCTTGTACGGGTGTCCCGATTCCGTAAGTAGCATACCTCCGCTGAATGAGAGCAAAGTAAGTTTCGTCATCAGCTCAGGTCCTTCAACAGTACTCCTCCGGTGTTCCCGTATGGAAGGTATATAAATTGTTGTCGTTTCAGTCGTGTCGATCATGGGAGGTATACAGTATATAACATATACGCGTCAAAGATGTCGAGTTGTACTATATGTTCCAGAGGAGTCTCACTTTTAAGAAGTGAGATGATTTCGTGGCGTATTGTCGTAGATGATGGTGTTGTCCTCTGTTTCGTAATAAAGGTAGTGTTGTAGAGAGCGCATTTCGATAATGCAACTGTCAAAAAACCGCAAACGGGTAAAAACGTCGTGATCGGGCGCCTCTTCCTCTTCCAATTACCACGACTCCATCAAATAACTCAAACTTAGCTCTGCAGACTCTCATAAGAGAGCTGGAGGTTCGTAGGATGCACCGCGTACAGGTGTTGAGTCTTCGCATCCCAAACAAGAGTAGAGAGTTTTCCTATGATTAAATACAAACGGGGCATGCCACGTGACCCGGAGGTGTGAGGCGTCACAATAATTGTGACGGAAAAGTCGTAAACGGAGTCAATTCAATCACTTAGAATCTAAAACTAAAGAACTAAGAAGATTCTAAGTAAGAAGGTCTTTATATACAGGGCTAGTGCACGTGAGCCACTAGTGGGTAACAACCGTCACGTAACAATAATTTAAAATAAATTATTATTTTATTGTAACGATACTGTACTAAAGGCAGCGGCTGCCTAAGGTTTCGTCTGGTTGGTAGTTGTGGGTTAAGGCTTTATCACTGGTCTTCACTTGGAAGTGAAGTCGTTACTAGATCAAGTAGAATGTAGGTAAACTAATTGATAACTAAGTTGAGCACGAAGCTCCTAAACTATAAAACTATCCTAACTATATACTCGTCGTTTCCTTCAATGCTAGCTATGCTAGCTGGCTAGCAGAGCTAGCATGTTACGTGATTTCCTATTGGCCTCAGGACACTAATCCTGGGACAATTCGTCTCCTGGGATAATATAGCTCCTAGGATAATTGTCCTGGGACAAATACTATCCTAGGACATTCTATCCCAGGACGAATAACGTCCTAGGACACTTGTCCTAAACCTACATAGTTGCCTAATCGTTTTGTCCTAGGATTCCTTATCGATAAGGACCCCTTCGGAAACAGCGGCCAAAACCGCCGTACTTGCTTTTATTGTATTATAATAACCGTGATTCGTGACAGGCTGATTGGTCATATGCATGTGGAGTTTGCGGCTCTCATACTCTGTAGATCTTTTCTCTAGGTAGTTAGATATTCATCACCTCCCTAGGTACCTATCTATAATAGCTACCTGGAGTTTTCACAGTCTTACCTTGATAATTTCGAATCCATAAGCCTTGAGGTTAAGATTAACAGGGCGACTGGATTCTCGATTATTTTTTCTTGATCGAGTAACCTACCTAGTAGTCTTTCAAACACTCGATAGAACTACCTACTACCTAGTAGTTCTACAACAAATCACGAATATCAAAAAAGATAGATTATTCGGGTACGTATACTCCGTATATAACTTAATGGGAATACAATGTTAACCTCCTCCAAAATAGCAGATTAATTAATATCCAATACCTGTCTCTATCACACCACTTTTATTTCCATTTTCGTTTTCATTGCCATTACTCACATACTCCCATCTAAACTAGCCCTCTTAATCTAAACTAGAAATTCCCACCTTTTACTAAATGATATCTATCTTCACATACATACATACCTACATATACATATACATCAAAACCAATCATACATATACACATACAAACCAATCACATCACCGGTGTATATCATCTATACTATATTATGCCGTGCCCGCTCCCCGCCAATATAGCAGTGTCATCTTCTGTCGAGTTCAAAACCACAGCATGAATACTAACCTAACTAGACAGTTAAGCCGAGAACATGTGAATGTGCATATGCCAATACCTACCTAGTGTGTAATCGTATGATACTATATATTGGAGTATTTGTATTTCTTACCATACATTTATTCGCTTCCCGCATAGAGATGCGGCTCAAAATGCCTAAAATAGTAAGATGATAATCAAGGAGGCTTGAAAAAAGGGTTCAATTTATTGGTCGCAATGTAAGAATCGTATTAGTTAGGTGGTATTTAAGTACATGTTAAGCTTGACACTTGGCCTTTTATCCGTCAATTCTCACTCCCATGCTCCTGTTCTTAAAGCCTCGGTCTGTTGCTGACCATGCCATTGTTTCAATAAACAATGCTACCTTTGTAACTTCACTGTCTATATCCGCAGTTCAAAAGGATCCTCGAGTATATTATGATGATTCAAAAGTTTTGCCATATAAGGGGTATCGATAAGAGTTATTGTTCTCAGACTTCTGGTTCTAATTGACTTTGACATAGTTTCCTGAATATTGGATTAGATTGACCGATGAGAATTGTGAGTTATGCAGAAAATACTTACCAGGGAATTGACCTTGTTTTCCATGAATCTTTCCAATCCACCATTCATTCTCATTGCTCGTTCTTGTCACAATCTCAATGATCTCTCCGGCAGCGAAGCTCAGATCCCCCTCAGCTTGTGCCTCATAATCATACAATGCGGTAGCAGTCTCCGCAGCTGGTGCTCCGCTGAGCCTCGATGGCTTTGGCTTTGGCGGTGGAGGTGCCGCCTTTTTCGCTTTCGCAGCAGCTCCCCACGAACTACCCGTCGACGCCGATCGCATCACGCTGTTTCCAGGGTTGGTAGGAGATAACATAGAGGAGTAAGGTGGCGGTGGCTTCTCCGATGATTGAAAGTCAGTGGATGCGCGACGATTTGGAGTGGTAGTCAGTGCTGTAGATGTAGATGATGGCTTATTTTCAATAGCAAGACGGTTAGGTCCGCCGAGAGCAAGAGGTTTTGGTGGACGTTTGGCACCTGTCGTCTTGAACTTCACAATGGAAAGCGCTTCTGCCTGGTCTCGGATATCACCTCGTTTTGCCTCGAAACCTTCCTCGATATCGAGTTGAAGATTAAAATATCCAATATCACATCCTTGCATCCTCTCGTGTAGGGTATAAAAGACGTTAAGTTGCATATAGTAAAACGATTGGAACAGAGGTCGGATGAACTCGCGCTCCAAAGCAAAGAGCTTAGGTAACTCGTCCTTCAAAAGATCGTTATAATAATTGAACTCTTGAGTTGCTTGTTCAACATCATTCTCCGCCTTATACATGGCTTTCTCATCCTTTAGACTCTTCTCCTTCTTGTCTTGCAGTTTCTTAAGTGAAGCTCGATGTCTATCATAATCCAATTGCTTGTGTTGACGTTTTATCGCGGTCTTTCTTATAACCTTAATGACCTCTAATAATTCGTCGGCAGGTCGAATAACTCTGGTCTCAATCATTTCTAACTCTGGTTGTAAAGTTGCCAAGAGGTCCTTGCAAATTTCTTCGTATTCTTCACACGCCCTGATCCCCTCTGGATTCCCTTCTTGAACCAGGGAATCCGGATCCGACACCCTTCCAGAGATTGGTTTGTAAATTTCGGCGATCGCTTTAGAAAATTCGATCTGGTGGTTCATCATGCCGTTAATAGCTTCGAAGTATTTCTTACTCTCATCGTGCAGTTTTTTCGTCTCGCTTTCCAGCTCCTGGAATCGCCGTTCCGCGTCAATGTAAACAGCATCTTTCGTTTGTTCACCTAAATTGAACTTGGCTTTGAACGTTTGAGGCGCCTGTTACCTAGTCAGTCAAATGCTGCCGTGGACCCCGCCCTCCCGCTTGGTGATTTCCGTTGCTACTTACTCTGACCAGGGACTTTTGAAAGCCCTTGAAGGACATCTCCCAACCTTGACTTCAAAGTGACCAGAAAATGCCCAGTGAAAGATATTTGAATTTGGTATTAGAAGCTTTCTTCGCAAAGTTGTATGTGTATTGTGATCGTCGTAATGGTCAAAGAAAAGGGCAGCCTCTCATGGTATTTCAGGGTTGTTTTCCGTAGGACAGACGATGACGAAGGAGTGGCTGAGCAGATCTGTTCACGTTCCTCTCAGCCCCGATAGGTTGTGCTTTGGTATTTATGGTAAATGGTAAGCAGGATTTTCAGCTGATAAAAGCCGACGAAGCTCGTAATGCGATGCAAGCAGGTCAAAAATATAATATGTGAAGTGTGCGTGATATGTGAAGGTATTCCCAAGTTTAATAAGCAGAATGAAACTTGTTTTGGAGCGCATTCAATAGTCAAAAAGTTCATGAATGGAATTTATGGAATCGTCGGATCGTTTGCATCAACTCACATGGGTCCCTCAACAAGCATGAGCCTTATTGCCAGGCCAGGGTAACACGGAACGCACAACTAAGGTAAATTATGAAGTCATTTATGATTATTATGAAAGAAAACCTTTGGTGAACCCGCCACTTTGTAAAATGGTTAACTCCGCCGGTAGATTCATCCACCAAAACGAATATATTCTTGAATTTTGATTGGTTCTTGATGACAATATACCGAAATCATTCTCTTTAGCCTTAAATATTTGGCTAGGAATCTCTTTGGTCCGAATTCCGTTTCCGCTTCTGTCTACAAGGACAGCCAATCATATTTCATGTTCTTTTCAATTCTCGGTGATTCGCAGAAAGCACGGAGTTGTGATAAAGTCTAGTACAAAGAGAGTTTAGCTTTATTTGAGTCCGTTAGAATTTCAAATTCGAAAGGTCTGCCAAATAAGAACGTCAATGATCCCCTCTGTGGAATTGCCTTCCACTTTGATATCATCATATTTACTATCTAACATTCATCATAATGTCGAGTTTAGCTTCAACGTCGTTGAGGCAGGCCTCGCGCCTTTGCTTAAAGCAGTCGACCCCACCTGTTGGATTGGTGAGGGGTTCTGCGTTTGCTCGGGTGGCGTCTATATCAAATCAAAAAATATCAAGGAGGGGTTATGTTTCCGAGACGAAAAGAGACAGCGCTCAAGTTAATATTGATACTGCGATTCGATCAGAACAAAAGGCTTTCTTCAAAGAGACTGGCAAGCATGCTGAGGATCAATCTATATCAGGAACATCTGCAAATGCTGATGCGATGATGAGTCCTATCGCTGGTAATTACCCCTCGCATATATATTTTGGCACGTAAGGAAGCTTAGCTAATTTGTGTTTAGGTGTGCTTAAGCAAGCTACTGTCATGGACGAAGGCCAGAGACCAATTTACTTAGATATGCAAGCTACTACACCATTGGACCCACGAGTATTGGATAAAATGTTACCCTTCTATACCGGTCTATATGGCAATCCTCATTCGAGAACCCATCCTTATGGTTGGGAAGCTGACAGGGCGGTTGAAGAAGCAAGAGAACACATTGCTGCAGTGATTGGCGCTGATCCTAAAGAGATTATTTTCACCAGTGGAGCTACGGAGAGTAACAATATGAGTGTCAAAGGTGTGGCGAGGTTCTTTGGTAGAGCGGGGAAGAAGAAGCACATTATTACAACACAAACAGAGCACAAATGTGTACTGGATAGTTGTAGGCATTTGCAGGATGAAGGTTTCGATATTACATATCTGCCAGTGCAGCAAAACGGCTTAGTTGATATGGCTCAACTTGAAGCTGCCATTCGACCCGAGACAGCCCTTGTTAGTATTATGGCAGTTAACAACGAAATTGGTGTCATTCAACCACTAGAAGAAATAGGCAAGCTTTGCCGCTCGAAGAAGGTTTTCTTCCATACCGATGGTGCGCAAGCTGTTGGAAAGATTCCCTTGGACGTCAATGCGATGAACATTGATTTAATGTCAATTTCGTCTCATAAGATTTATGGACCAAAGGGTATCGGTGCATGCTATGTGCGCAGACGACCCAGGGTTAGGCTCGAGCCAATTATCAGTGGAGGTGGACAGGAGAGAGGTCTAAGAAGTGGTACTCTCGCGCCTGCATTAGTGGTCGGCTTCGGTGAAGCTTGCCGGATTGCAAATGAGGAAATGGATGTAAGTTCTAACATTTCTTCTCTATTTTTGCTTACATGATGACCTACTTTACATATGCATGGCTTTCCTAGTGACCTCCTTGCTTGCAAGTTGAGGCTTCTTTGACGACTCATAGTACCTTGTCTGAGTTTGCTGCTCAATCACTTGAATTTGTTTGGATATTGAAGTTGGGTTTCATGCTAACACTACAATAGTATGACCATACCCGTGTTAAGAAGCTGTCCGACAGACTACTCAAAGGTCTTCTCGCCATGGAGCACACCACTCAAAATGGCGACCCAGATCATTTCTACCCGGGATGTGTAAACGTCTCTTTTGCCTACGTCGAAGGAGAATCGCTCTTGATGGCATTAAAGGACATTGCACTATCATCCGGAAGTGCTTGTACCTCTGCTTCACTCGAACCCAGTTATGTTCTTCGGGCACTTGGTAGCAGTGATGAGAGTGCACACAGCAGTATCAGATTTGGTATTGGCCGTTTCACAACTGAGGCTGAGATTGATTACGTTTTGCAAGCTGTCGAAAACCGAGTCACATTCTTACGAGAGTTGAGTCCTCTTTGGGAGCTCGTGCAGGAAGGTATCGCATTGGACAGTATTGAGTGGAGTCAGCATTAGATTGCTGCTAAGAATCAAATGAAATATGGGCGGGCGTTGGCGTTTTGTGATATCCCTTCAGCGGGTCGGAGGCTTCCTGGGGGTGTACAATAGTGATTATTGGGCGAACATAGTACCCTATGTATACTGAGTAAATGATAATGAGTGCAACAACAGCATATCAAATTAAAGCACATCTCACTCTTTGAGACAAGTTCAGTATTTCTCTATCAATTTGAAATCCTGTTGTTGGTCTTGCATTTGTTGTTACAAGTTTAGGTGAAATAAGAATGTCTCGAGAAAATCATCACATTAATCATCCAGCTCAATTCCTTTCCCTCTCTTGCTCTAGGCATTTTAGCCGATCTACGTTTGAGCATATCCACAACCTAACGTCTCACCCCACCATAACCCCACTATCCCTCTCCACCTGTTTCTTCCAAAAATGAATCTTCTTCGATCTTCTTCGTTCTTGTCCAAAAGAAAAGGATAAAACAACTAAGTACCTTCCTTCCTTCTGCCGATTTTTACTCCTTTGCTCTGCTCGCTGGGTAAACAAGTAAAACATCGATCGATCCTCAAAATTTCAAGATTCATTTAATTAATCAATCCCCTACAAAAGCAAAAGCAAGAGCAAAATTGAAAGGAGAAAAAAAAGCAAAAGACATGAGGGCCTAATCCGGGATCGAACCGGAGACCTCTTACATTTCAGATTCGGAAACCCAAAGCAAGAATTCTACCACTGAACTTTGGGTTTGTTAGTGTTGCGATGTGGAGTGGAAGATTGGTGAGTATATCTTACCTATCAGGCCTGTTTGTTATGTTTGATGGGGATGGTGAAGTTTAGTTTGGTATATACATGAAATGGTCAAATTGTGCGGGTGTGGTGAGGTGGTGCTAGGCTAGCCATAGTGGGCCGGTCGTGTGTGTGTTGATGAATGTTAGTAATCGTTTAGTAATATCTCGGGGACTTCAAAATTTACATTTTTGCTGTAAATATTATTATCAGTTGAAATATTATCACGAGTCTACATTCGGGTGCTTCCTCTTAAGTTATACGCAGTCTTGATTCTAATTCTCCCGGTGTGGGTGGCTCGGATGTGGGATTTAGAAATCTGATTAATATCCTCTTTCATTTCTACCGATTCTTACTTAACCTTAGCTAGGAAGAACGATGCAATGTTACTTCTTTTTAAGCTTCATCTGAACCGAAGACTTTATCATATTCCTCCTGATTGGATATTGCATCTTTGATCTGATTACCGGACACCAGGTATTTGTTTTCGAAGGAGGAACCCAAGGGGTCATTACCTGAATGGGACTTGCCTTGACGATGAGCTTTCTGTCAGGATATTAATGACTCAATTTTCGTAAATGTAGATTTGGAAAATTGGCCCTCATGTATCGCTTCTTGTAAACCAATGTAACACTACCTTTTTTCTGTTTCTAAACCACTTTAATCACAATAACAATAATATCTGACTATGTCTTCAGTGATCTTTGCTTCCATTCATTTTTATCTCAGGGTGAGCTTTCCGTCTCAAAAAATTACAACCTTTAAGTAAGACTTCTATGACAGCCATATTGTCGATTTTCACCTGCTACCAAGAAGTGCCTGTTACGATGACATGAAATTGCTGTGCCCGGATGACTATCATGCTTTATTTACCTATCATTTATTGCATCATATTCAATCACATAGCTATGCTCACTTATTTGTTTCTCATTCTTCTGATATTACCATATATCGCATTATATTCAAATATATTGTTATGTGCACCCACTTGTTTGTCATTACTCGCAGTACATTCGTTCATCCATCTAGAGAACCTACCGCTGCCACAATATTGCGGATCTGCACCGTCATTGATAGACTGTGATGCTGTCCCAGCACAATTCTCTGTGGGAGCCTGGAGAAAGAGTTTACCGCTGTCTCCCTGCCGCTTTCAATTGACGCCCGGATTTACCTCCGTCTTGAATGGTGGGACTAGATGCTGCATGCGAGTGCTCGTGATTGCTTAGTAATCAGTCCTTCTCTGTCGTCTTGGAGGTGCACACACCCATTCTTATTTAGGGCCATCCAAGGGTCATGCCTGATCAAAGGATGGTATGACTGAGTACTTAATTGAGCAGAGGTAGATGCTCCGGATAATTGAGGACCAAATGCCTTGCGGAATTCTTGTCTCCATTCCCCACTGAGGAAGTCCGCCACTTTGAAAGAAAACGAAGCAGATTGAACTTGTGATATTGTATGTAGTCTGGCTCTCTTTAAGGCAACTACCAGCTCAGTACTTTTCAGTCCCTCTTCTGACCTTACCTCAGTCTTCGCGCGAGCTCACAACAGCTGCCGGAAGCACAAAAGCTTGTCTTCTAAATCCGTAACGAGATGAAAATTGGTGAGTCATGTAAGAATAATATTATGTGTTCCGTGAATGCCTTTCCCATATTTGACAGCCAGTCCGAAAGAACGAAGATTTGTGAGAGGGATATAGTAGCTAGTATATTAGCGGGGAGGAGAGGGTCAAAACTGACGTGCAGACAACAAAATGGCTTCAGCAACCTGAGAGTGTGGGGATTCAGGAAACCAAAGTGGTTCGTGGGATCGGGAAGACTTGACTGAAATGTACGTTTTCAAAGATGTTTATTCCCCCATCTATCTATAAATTCATGGGAGTAATTATTGTAAACGGGGGTTTGCTCGAAGTGCTGAGCTTGGTATGTGTCAACCACAAAGTACCGATGGACCAGTGATTATGATAGAGTATACCGGAGTACTTGCATTGGCAGTACTAACTGAGTTAGATTGAATTATACTTCCATGTTGCAACTATCAACCACATTGCTGCAGGACACCCAGCTCCATTTATGCCCTTCGATCCCAGGTATGCATCGGACCTTCCGTACACACAGGTGGCAAACTGTATTGATTTTGGCAGAATGATTAACATCAGAATCAAGTTCACTACTTGATTTTAAATGAACTGAAAACTGACAAAGAATCTGTACGATGCTGCCAACAAACAACAATCATGACCCGGATAATGGAAGAAGACAGCTCTGATAGATCTCCAGCTAGTCTTGTTAATTAGCCCTACTTTGACTAGAAGGACAGGTTTTGATCTTGAAACACGGAACACATATCAGATCCATTTTTGGGAGGAAATGTACGAAGTTGTTTCCCAGTCAACGGAAAGACAACGCATATAACAAAAATCACAGCACTAAACTAAATGCAAGAGAAAAAACTAGTACAATGACAACATTAACCGGAAACTTTAGCTCAAGGGGTACATAACCACGTGGACACGGCAGAGGTAGACATGCAACAACAAAGACAGATCAACTAAGAAAAAGTGAAGCTACCGGTATTGCTGCCCGTATAGTCATAACGGGATAACCCCTGTCCCTGTCACGACGTGCAACAAATGTCAATTGATAATGCTCTGTGGCGACATCAAAGAAACGTGGCAGCTATGTAATGAGAGCCTAATGTACGAGCGGCTTGAATAGATGTGCAACAAAGTGAGGAGAATTTTAACTGACAAGGTAAGGGAGCGGAGGTGGAACATTGCAATTGGTGAGGAGAGGTCCACTCGCTTGAGTATGAAGGGATATATGAGCGTCCCAATTTAGAAGATTCGGAAAAAAAGACACTGGGAAATACTGTACTTTGTGAAGGAATTATACCTCACCCTAGACATCTTTGGATCCCTTTTAAAAAGTTTTACCATGAAATTTTCATTATACACACTGGACAGATTTTCGTCTACCGATTACCCCTTGCACCAGCTGGGGCATCCGTCCTCCTCCTTCTCAATACAGTCCCCATTGCATCTCTAACTTCCGGATCAGACCTTATGGTGTTTTGTACAAGCCATTCTTTGACTTTCCCCTTTACATCCTCCATCGCACGTGGATCGTTGGCAAATGGGACCACTTCCATACCGTAAAGTCTAGAGGCATCGATTTCTGCAGCTTTTGCAACTTGTTCTAATCGATCAAGTTGCTGCTTCAATATGGTTTCTGGGTTTCCGTTCTGTGAAATAGCCGCAGGCGGCTGTAGTAATGGGCCAAGCTGGGAAAATGCAATAAATAATGTTAAACTCAGTTTTCGGGCGAGTTGAATCAGTTGAAATGGGAGGTATGGCGGATGTGATGTGAATCTTGTAAGGATCGGGTTTATGACATTCGTTGCGACAACTGGGAAATACGGGCGTGAAACCGTGTGCAATTCAAATACGCAAAGTATGATGAGGGTAATACAGCGCCAGTATTTGCCCCATTCTAGATATCCAGCAATACTGAAAGCGTACATAGCTATCCCAGCGACTGCATAATATGGCGCGATCAACTGCGTACCATGGGTAAGGTAGTCTCTGATCGATGAACAATGTTGCCAGGCTGTTATTTCTGGTCCAAATCTTTCGTATGCGAATCGTTTTGCAGGGTTGAGAAGGATGTCTTGGGCCAATTTGAGATGGACAAAGTGGCTCTCAGAGGAAGGAGAAGACGATGACACTTTATCGGGGTGATGAATGGCTGCTAGTCGCCGAAATCTCGATTTGATCTCTCGCTCAGTCGCCGAATGAGGGAGTCCCAGATCTTGGTAGAAGTCTCTAGCTTTGCGAACTTCCCAGTCGGCTTCGTATATTGTGTATAGGAGGTATGCGGATATGACTAGTATGTTGATGCGCCGCCTATGTAGGACCCATTTTGGAGAACCGGGCTGTGGTTTTGGATCGCCGACGCGTATTGTTAATCCATACCATATTGTCTGAACCCATCCTGTAACCAACTACAAAGCCGTATTAGAAAGATCATGTGTATTGTGGATTACATGTTCTCCAAGACTCACATTAGGGAGGAAAGACCAAGCAGCGACAGAAAGGAGATTATTGGTAGACATCTCTCAGAACTCTACCTCCTCCAATAGTGTATCTTCGAAAAGCGTATATCATCAACTCGCAAAAGAGAAAAGTTGGCCGGAAAAATATTCGTCAAATGTTCTTTGTACACTTTTGTATTGGAAATGTATCCCAATCGTGTAATATAAAGCCACTTATCCTTTGGGATCTGCTGCAAGGGCTTATCTTATCGAGACACGCTAGCGGCCGCACGAAAACTTTCGAAGTTCGGTGCTCGAAAAATTCAATGAATGACATTAAAAATCGATCATAACAGAATGTCAATTGAAATGCCTTCACAATCAACGACTGCCGGGACTTCTCCGAAAAAGCATAAGAGCAAGTCGGAAAAGAAGCATAAGTCAACAGATAGTGAGAAAAAGCGGAAACGAGAGAATGGGGAAGAAGGACATCGATCGAAGAAACACAGATCCGAAAAGACCGCACCAACTTCCTCGTCCACAGAAGCCACAGCAGAGGTGTCGCCATTTCATTTACAGACATCCTCCATTTTCTTACCTTTAGCGCCAGTTTCACAGAAGTTCCCTCTTGAGGGTTTATGCGCCGAGCACCTTTCTCCACTCATTCTCACATATTACCCGCCATTCAACGGAGTTATCCTTTCTTACAGCAATCCAAGATTCGCCGAAAAGGCGTTCGGAAATGATGGAGATTCGACTCTGCTACAAAATTTGGACGAATATGCGGTCAGTTGGGCTTGGGTGACCGCCGAGTTCTTACTTTTCAAGCCAGAGAAGGGAGCTTGGTTGGAAGGTTATATTAACTTACAAAGTGAAGGGCATCTGGGCTTAGTCTGCTGGAATCTTTTCAATGCGAGTATCGAGAGAACCAGATTACCCAAGGAATGGAAATGGATCGGTGTAGAGGACCAGGAGAAAAATGAGGAAGCTGAAGAAGGTGCGACATATGCTGAAGATGGCATTGGGTATTATGTGGACGGAGAGGGCAAGAAGATTGAGGGTACCGTGAAATTTCGAGTCAAGGAGATTGAATCGAATCATGACAAGGAACGCGGTTTCTTGACGATTGACGGAACAATGTTAGATGAGGAGGCAGAGGTGCGATTGCTGGAAACCGAGCAGGACAAGGTTGGAAGTAGAGACAGTGCTGGTAGACGTCTTGGTGGTGCAAAAGCTCTTGGTGCAACTAGTTTAGGAGTAACCGTGGAGCCCTCCGCTACGGAAGTGGACATAGGGAAGAAGCACAGACGGAGAGATTGAGGTGTTATATGAGTTTTACACGGCGTTCACGGATACCAGGGTTCTGAATAATGATCATTATTTTAGCTAAAATTGTCTTGTATTGCACTGTACGGTTCGCCCCTACACAAGCCCTAAAGCCTGTAGAGTATGAAGTAACTTTTTTTATCAAATAGCTTGAAGAGTCCAGCAAGGGAAGTTGGAAAGATTCCTCATGTACCTAGCCTCCTGCATCATCAAGCTCATCTAAGAGAAAAGCCCCAGAACATACCTAGTATGTACTGACACGTGATTTCGCATATTTATTTTTTTTATTTTCTGGGGAAGTCGCGAAAGTATTTCGCGTCAAAGGCTGGACCTCTTTCCCCACTGCTCCTCTGCCTATCTCCTAGGAGCGTCAAACGAGTCGATTTTACATTCCTCATCGCCAACATGAGGTTGCGATTAAATGTGCGTAGGTACAATCTTCCTGACTGTCCCATTATCTGGAATGTCAATACCTCAACATCTACGCCCACAGTATCAGAATTGCTAGATCAAATTAATGATGTAATTCCCATCGAATCTACGGAATGGGGGATGGAAGATTATGCTGTTGAGGTGAAGGGAAAAGAAGGCGTTAACTATGAATGTTTACACTTTCAGCCTGTGGGCAAAGTAATGAAGGAAGAAGATGAAGTAATGTAAGTTTGGTCTGGCATTTAATACGCGTTTGCGAAAAATATATTCTAATGCCCATCTTTAGCATACGCCCGCTTCTTACCCATGATCTGCGAGTGCGAAAGATATCTGGAAGGCATCAAATTTCATCTGATGGGAGACACTTGATCGATGGTGCCGCATTTGGGAGGCCTATGTTAAGGAGACCAGCAAACCGTCCACCAATAGATATCCCACCTCGCAAGCGCCGCAGAATCACGTTCGATGAGGAGGACGAAGAGAATGAAGATTTGTTTACCACAGACGCGGCGGATGCTGAACCAGCACCCAAACGAATTGCCTTGCTATCAAACCTTGATGAAGACGAGAATGACGAAGATGACGATGATGACGATGATTTTGAGCCAGATGGAGACGATGATGAGCACGAAGAAGAAAGCGATGAGGATACTGTAAATACAGACAATCGACAATTAGTTATTCATGCAGATTTTGAGGATGACGATGAAGAGAGCGATGCGGGGGCTGAGAATAGGAGCAATCAACAACTTGTTCTGCATGCAGATTTTGAAGATGCTGGAGAAGAAGAAGAAGAAGATTTTGAGCCAGATTTTGAGGAGGGGGATTCAGAGGAGTCCGAGGGGTTTGAGGGTTTTCAAGATGATCAGCCGACCTCGAGCGCTCCCGACAATGGCTTGGAAAAGCCAGGCAAGGTTGACGAGCTATCTACTGCCGATCAAGCTGTTCTTTCAAATGTGAAGAACGCATCAACAAAGGCGAAGATATGTAAATTACACACGGCTTTTCCCAAAGCCTCAATTGCCGTTGTCAAATTTGTTCTAGAAGGATCTGACGAAGATATATCTCAGGCGTTTGAGGCTTTAGCTCGAGGATACGTTCCTGCCCAGTCGAAGAACTCCATTTTGCAAATGTCTTCTAGTCATTCCAAATCTCCGCAGTCGTCGTCTAAGGAACGAGTTTCTAAGAGCGGCAAAACAGGAATTGCCTCTAAACAGAGTTATCCTGCATCAGCCAACGCGATGGATTTAGACGATGAGGAATCTGGCTCCGAGGAGGAGGAAGATGCATTGCTTTCACACTACGACCAGCACGGTTTGCCGCCGGGGTCAATCAAGTCCGGCAAAGCATTGTCTTACATGGCTGAAGCTATGGACGGCTCTCACAATGTCAAGTCAAAACTTACAAAGTTTGAAACTGGTTCCAACAGTAAAACTACATATACCAGTAATGGCAGAAGAACCATTCCCAATAATAAGACTGTTTCTGACATTGAGAAGGGTGCCAAATCGGTCAAGGGAGGTTTGAGCAGTGGCCTTACATCCACACCAGCGATAGATCTCAAGTCAAACGATGATGAAATCACTATCGATAGTGACGATTCGTCACATTCCTCTTCCGAAGCCGAATCAAGTAGTTCTGATAGTAGCAGTAGTGATGATTCAACTAGTGCAGACGATTCCAGTGAAGCTGTTGACGCATCATCATCATCGTCATCCGATAGTGATAGTGATAGCGATAGTGATTCTTCGAGCGATTCCTCCAGTGACGATGGAGCACCTGAAGTCAAATCGAGTAAATTAGCTGTGCCAGAGTTAAAGACCACCAACTCAAAGCCTAACCCGTCTAGCAACGTAGTTCCTCCGAAATCCCGAACGCCAGTGCCTCCTAGGCAGGGTAAAAAAGCGACGCAATCCAGAAATCAACGCCGCAAACAAGGTATCACGCTTGCTAAACTTAAAGAGCGAGGTATCCTTCCGGAGGACACCACAGCATCAGAACTCAAACGGCTGGAGGTTAATGAAAGCACTTCTGCCGAGGATGCATTTGCTGCACTCGCAGTCTTGAGAACCAATACCAAATCCGCCAAAATTGAGAATGGAACAAGGAAGGCACTCTCAGAAGCCGATGAGTTTGACGCTCGTAGACGTGAGTTGCTGGCATCTCTTGCATCCGGTGGTATTGAGGTGTCTCCGAGAAGTGGCAAGGCTGTGGTTGATATCATGGATGTTGATATTCCGAAAATGGTTAGCGACGCTCCCAGGACTGCCAAATATACGCAAAAGGAGCCTGGTGGAGATTCCATTGTAGCTGAGGTGCCTCCGCAAGAGAATTCTAACCCTACGCCAACAAGTGCAGATCAACCGGCGGCTTCAAGACGATCAAAGCTAGACGTAGGTGCTGGCCGTCGATTATTATTTGGGGCACTTGGTATGAAGAACCCCAAGACGAAGAAAGATGAGGACAAGCTTCGTAGTGACTTGATGAAAGACGTTCGAGTTTCGAAAACTATTAATACACCCGAAGAGCCTTCAATCCAACAGACTGAAACTGCCGATGTTGATGATTCATGGAGAGATAAGATTGTCTATCGAGCAGTCGAATGTTGTCAAGAAGGTATTGTATTAAGTGAACCTCCATTTCCATTCGTTCAACGATGGGATCCCCAGCAGCAAAACTATAGAGGTGGCAAGAGGAAGAACCAAGGTCAGGCGTACAATGAAGAGCCTCAAGGTTCAAAAAAGCAAAAGCGACGCAAGGGAAAGCAAAACTACGCTGAAGAACAAGAGGAGTACTTTGATGAATCTTACCAGCAAAGCTATGAGGAAGATGCCATGGAGACACAATCGACAGAACCACCAGCAAGACAAGTTGAAAGTGTGGAACACAGGCCTGATACAGGAGATCTTATTCAAGAAACCCCTGATCTGGTCGAACTTCCAGAAGATCCAACTACCTTACCAGACCTTGAAGCGAATGCGGTCCAGTCAGGAATGATAATTGCCTTCAAGCAAATGCTCATGGACGAATCCACAAAATGGCAGCCACAAATTTCAGCTTATCGCACGGCCTCTGTTCTTTCAGTCGACGACAACGGTAATATCTCAGTTTCCTTGGCAAGAAGAGACAGAAATCACCCTGTGAAGCATTACGATGAGAATGGACAGAGAATTTGGGGCAAGTTTGAAATGCCCGATGAGGAAGAAGAAGAGGAAGAGGACGATGGAGAGATGGCCGTCACCTTCAACGAGCTTGTCGAGCCCAAGATTGTCGAGCCTGCTCCAGTAAGCCTGTCGACAGAAATTTCCAAGTCTGGCATGACGACTGATGAATCAGTGACCTTAAACGAAAAAGCAGATGAAATACAGTGCTCTCATGTGACTGAGACGCAATATTTTGACACAGACCCACCTGCATCTGCCGAAACTGTGGACGTAATCAGTACGCCACGTAACTCGAAGTTAGAGTATCTGCAAGCTGAAGCATTACCGGAATCGATCACAGATAGTGCTAAAGAAGATATCTCAAATCTTATCAAAGAGGCTGGTTTCCGCTCTAATGTGCCCTCCTCCGTAGTTCGAGACTTTGCTCCTAACGGCCTGGAAAGGCGTGAAGATGCGCCAACGCTCGATGAAATGAGGACGGAAATAATGGCAGATATTGACGACACTTCATTTTCACCAAAGTTCAATGGCTTTGGCTTGAGTTCACCGGCTCGACAACGGCAAGCTACAACTTCCCCGGACAGGCAACAATCGAGTTGGCACACTGTAGATTCTCAAGAACCTTCAAGCGCTCCAGCTCAGAATAAACCAGAAATGATTGAAAATCAAGAATCTGGAACAACTTTACGGAAGGACCGGTCGAAAAATATGATACAAGTAACCTCCAACGTACCAGGCATTCATACCAAGCCACCCACCAAGAGAATCAACGTTGATAAGGCTCAGGCGCAATGGGAAGCCCTTCAGCCACGAAGAAAGGCTACCAGTCCAGTTGAGACAGACCTAACACTTGATACGATCGAGGTAGATTGCGGAGTGGCGAATCCAAAATTGTCGGGGCAATCATCTTTCACGAGTTTGGTCGCCGACCATGGACGGCAACCAGATTTCAGTTTTGAGAATATGCGACGCCAGGAACTTCATGATTATAGAACAGACGGCATGGCAATGGATATAGACACACACGATGGCGATGTATCTGAAGATGAGCCTGAACTTCCTCCACGCCGAGTCAATGCATCTAATATGCCCGTTGAGAACAACAATATGGTTGAGCCCTCATCGGAAGATTTTCCAACTGTTGAAGAAATGCTGAGTCAACCTTCTCAACCCTTGACGAAGCATGGGAAGAGTGCTCCACAGCCCTCATCAAAGAATCCTCGAGCTGCTGTTGAGAAGGATAGAAAGATTTTGGCAGCATTCGATGATACACAGTCTTCAGCAACCAAAGCCGGTGAGAAGAGGAAGAAAGTTTTAGCAGCATTTGATGATTCGGATACGGATTCAGATATGGCACAGATTAAATCTGAGGTTGAATGGAAGAAGGAGGCTGAGATGAAACCAAAGAAGGTCATGGCCGCATTTGATACTTCTGATGAAGAGGATCAGATTACGCCTAAAGCTTCCAAACCTACCAAGTCTCAACATGAAACTTCCAACGTACCTCAAAGCTCCCAAGTCGTTATGGACCTGACCCTTTCAAGCGATATCGAGCCTGAACAGGAGAAGGAGAAATCAGGGGCCAATCACTCCGACGGAGACGACGATTTTCAGGTTGGATGGGGACCAAAGACGAAAAGTAATCTGACGGGATTGAAGAGACAGGGGAGCAATAACTTGGGAGGCACAACAAACGCTTCTTTAAACACCAAAGCTTCCAAAAGAAGATTTTGAGCATTTAGGCTTATAAAAGTCAAGTCCGGATTGTATTGCAAGGAAATGTACTTCTGATTGACAAGCGTTGCTTGTAAAACGAATAGTAGCTAGGTAGTGAGTGTGTGCCACTTAGCGGATTAGAATAGCAAGATACAACAGGCAGCCACAAAAATTAATATGATTACAGATAACCATTCACAAACTATGCTTTCACATTTTTCAACCATGAGAGGTTTTGTCTGCGCCGGATTCGATTCTTATTTACAGCTGAATAGTGGTGGTGATGGGTGCTTTTGTGTTAACCATTCATCTTCAATCCCTCCCTATCGATCTTCATTATCAACCTCCGCAACACTACAGGCGGTCCTTCTCGATCTTTCTTTCCTTTTATTTAACCTTGTAAGACGAGTCACCTCATAATGTTTTTCATGTTCCCCGTTTCGATGTGTAGAGTTCTTCATGTTTCGTTTCATCTCATCCTTGCAGTTATTAGATGTTAATTAAGTCATTCGTTTAGCGAGCCTTCAGCCAAGGGCACTGTATTGGCTTTCGATCATTCAAGAGTGATTCTTGATTTTGAACGGAGTTCAGGATTTCCTTCTAGGATTTCCTTCTAGAATTTTTTTTATATTCTACCAGCATCCATTCATTCCTATGCCATGCTTTTTTCTTGATTTCAAAAGGAAACTTTTATCTAGCGATGGATTATGTCACACTCAAGAATACTGGGTAAAGTATCTTGTATTAGAAAATACTAAGCTAAGGAGAAAAGAAGAAGGAAAACAAGAGTAGAGAGTTTTCCTATGATTAAATACAAACGGGGCATGCCACGTGACCCGGAGGTGTGAGGCGTCACAGATTAATTTGTAAGTGCGAGTCGGGCGGGATCTTTTTGCTTATGTTGAGTTGATATAATCTCATATGCCTATATATTTATTACTATGAAAATTCACTTCTTTTCATTCAAGATATCTTCTTGGTTACTTTTGAATATACTTGGTATACTCTAGTATATAAGTCTAGTACCCTACTTTCCGACCACCCCCTAATTCCGGCCATTTTTTACACCAAAAATCGTGATTTTTAACTATTAATAACTTTATAATTAATAAATATAATTTTTTGAAATTTTAATTATGAATTTATTATATAGATATTAGTAAATTCCAAAAATTTCGGATTTTTCGTGATTTTATTGATTGAAAAATTGAAAGTTGAAATTACGATTTTTCGATTTGTATATGTAACGATACTGTACCGGAGGCAGCGGCTGCCTGAGGTTTCGTCTGATTGGTAGTTGTGGGTTAAGGCTTTATCACTAGTCTTCACTTGGAAGTGAAGTCGTTACTAGATCAAGTAGAATGTAGGTAAACTAATTGATAACTAAGTTGAGCACGAAGCTCCTAAACTATGAAACTACTCTGACTATATACTGAACAATAAAGGGGGCCCCTAAAAGCTTTCTGGCTCCTCAAGACTCCTTATCACGCGATTTCTGATGGTGCGTGCGCATACGATCTTCAGGTGACCAAGATCACATACTAATTCGATGAAATCTGATCGTGTTTGCACACGGCCTAAGCTCTCCTAATTAATCAGTTTGCTACCATCGTAACACCATCAATCCTAATGGTGAATCGTGACACTATTCCCCTCTTAGCCAAGCGTCGTCCCGATCGCTTATAACATCGTCGATTCTCCCCACATGATATGTACGATCCATTCATGCTTTAGGGAGCATGATTGGGAGAGACTTGATCGGCAGGTTGATAAGTTAAATGCTGAAATTGCTGAATCATCTGCCAAGACTGCTCGTCTAGTTAAGCAGAAGGCTCAGCTCAAAAACGACGTGATGAAATGTTACGTTGTGGGCTCCAATATCTTGATGAGCTCGATACTCTTGAAGAGAAAGAAAGAAAAGAGAAGGAAAAGGAATTTGCTGCGTCCTCGGCGCCTGTTGCTCCCTCCAACCCCTTTGGTCAATTTGGTCAATTTGGTCAATTTGGTCGATTTGGTCAATTTGGTCAATTTGGTCAATTTGGTCAATTTGGTCAATTAGAACAAACTGGTCCTTCCGACCTTCCTACGACTGGTTTCGACTCTTTCGACCCTTCTTTACTGAGTGCGATGAATTCTCCTTCCGTGCAGGCCGCGTTGAACCCCCCTTCTTTCTGGGCAAATTCGGATTCTGTCGGCGAAACTCCTCAAACTTCTCAAGGTGCTTGAGGTCTTTTTCCAGTTCCCACGTGTTCTCGGAGTCCGGGTAATCTTCCCATTTCACCAAATATTTGACCTTGCCTCTAATATATTTGCAATCTAGTATATTCTCCACCTCGTACTCGGCGTTCTGGTCTGTGGATATGATTTCTGTTTCAGGGGCTTTAGGTGCCCCTGGTGGTGCTAGTTCGAGCAAGGATATATGGAATACTGGATGGATGTTCATATTCTTTGGTAGCGCCAATTCATAATTCAAGGGTCCTTTAACTTTCTTGATTTTGAATGGTCCTAGTTTTTTATGGTCCAGTTTCGCACTTGGTCTCTTAGTTTCGATATTCTTTCGAAGTAAATAGACTTTATCCCCCTCTTTTAGCGTTGGCTCCTGACTACGCTTTTTGTTGTAGTAATGAGCGTTCCTTTCAGCAACGAACTTAAGTTCGGCTGCGAGTTCCTTGTGAACTTCTTTGAGTCTCTCTGTTTGTACCATGGCGGATTGGTTTTCTACTTCTGGAATGCCAGGTTCTCGATATGCGACCAGTTCGTACCCAAAGTTGGCGTAGTTCGGGGTGACTTGTGTTGTTTCTGAAGCGGAACTATTGTATGCGAATTGTGCTAAGGGTAGTAGTCCTACCCAGTTGTTCTGTTGGTAATTCACATAGCAGCGAAGGTAAGCTTCAACAACCTGGTTTACTCTTTCATTTCCTCCATTTGTTTGTGGGTGGAATGCTGTAGACATTTTCCTTTTTACGCCTAGTAGTGCTACTAAGGCGGACCAGAATTTTGATGTGAAGAGTTTATCCCTATCTGAGAGTATCTCCTCTGGTAATCCATGTACTGCAATGACCTCTTTAAGGAATATAGCTGCTAGGGTTTCTGCAGTTAAAGTGGTTTTGCATGGTACTAATATCATGTATTTGGTTAACCGGTCTATGATAACTAGAAGGTAATCGTATTCTACTCCTGTCGTTGGATCCTTGGATTTAGGTAATGGTCCTATGAAATCCCATGATATTGATTTCCATGGTGATGGTGGTATTTCGGTTGTGTGCATCTGTCCGTAGGGGGCATGGTGGGAAGCCTTGTTCCTAATACAGGTATCACACTCGGTGACCACTTTATTGACCATGGTTCGGAGTCCCGGACTCCAATACTGTCTTTTAATTCTTAAGTACGTCCTTCGTACTCCTTGATGTCCATGAGCTGGCAACGCATGCTGCTCCTCGATGAATTCGGGAGCAATGCTACTTGGTAGCCATATTTTCCCTACTACTCGTATCAATCCGTCAACGGTCACTGGCGGCTCAGGCCATTTGACACCTTCCTTGTTCTGTTGTGCCCTTATGAGTTTGTTTCTCCAGACTTCCGTTGGTTTATTTTCTAAAACGGCGATTTCCGTTAGATTCGGAACGAGATCCCCATTTGGTAATGCCTTCAGGATTGCCGTCTCTTGGTAGGTCTTATCATCCTCGTAACCTGGTGGCCTACTCAGCGCGTCTGCTCTTGCATTATCTTTGCCTTTGACATGCTTGATTATCAAATCAAAACTGGCCAATTCCTCAGCCCATCGAGCTAATCTACGATTATCCAGGACCTTAGTGGTAGTAAAGGTTCGTAGGTTCATGTGATCAGTGTGGATGATTACTGGGAATTTAGCCCCTTGGAGGTAGATCCTCCAATGTTTCAGTGACTTGACTATAGCCATAAGTTCCTTCTCATAGATGTTGTAATTTTGTTCTGTTTTATCCATTTTGCTAGAATAATAAGCGACTGGGTGCAGTTTCCCGTTGTCGTCTCTCTGGAGATGGACTCCTGCTACACAGGTATCGGAGGCATCCGTCTCGATGATACTCTCCCGATCGTCATGATAGTTATACAATATGGGTTCCCTGGTGAATCTATCCTTGATTTCTTGGAAGGCTTGCTCCGCCTTCTCATTCCAAACGAATCCCACACCTTTTTTTGTCATCTCCGTAAGTGGTTCTACCATTTTGGAAAAGTCTTTGATGAATACTCGACAAAAGTTGGCGAACCCTAGTATGGTTTGTACATCCTTGACGTTTCTAGGTCGTTCCCAATTCTTTACTTTCTCAGTTTTCTCCGGATCTATGCTCATTTGTCCTGGTTCTATGACATATCCTAGAAAGGTTACCTTTTTGACACTAAACTCGCATTTCGATAACTTGAGTCGTGAATCGACCTTCCTAAATGCCTCGAGTACCTTAATGACATGTCCTTCATGCTCCTCCACCTTCTGGGAGAAGATTAGGATATCATCCAAGTAACAGATTACGAATGAGCTAAATTCTTTGAGTATTTCGTTGTTCTGTCGTTGGCATGTGGCAGGTGCATTTGTTAGTCCGAACGGCATAACAGTATATTCCCATAGCCCGGAAGGTAGTATGAAGGCGGTCTTCCATTCATGCCCTTCCTTGATTCGTATCAAATTGAAAGCATTTCTCTGGTCCAATTTAGTGTAAATCACTGCCTTGCTCAATTTATCCCTTAACTCTTGAGCTTTGGGTATTGGGTACACATCCCTGATGGTCCCATCGTTCACTCGGCGGTAGTCTCCGCAAGGTCGACCATTCGGATCTCCCTTTTTGAATGCTAATAATACGTTGGCTGCGCAAGGGGACTTGGATTTCCTAATCCATCCTTTCTTTTCAGCTTTAGATCTGTATTCTTCCCATACTCTCAGAGTACTGGGGTTATGTGGTCTCAACTTCTCAGCCGGGGGTACGAATCCCTCTTTGAAGTTGATCTCATGATCCTAAGGTTTATGTTCTGGCAGGGCTCTCAAATCCTGCGGGTCTTCGAACAGCTTGGCGAACTTTCTGTACTGCACTGGAATCTCTTTTGCATCGGTCTCGCCGACCAGTGGAGGATCCGTGGCTGCCATAGCACGGTATCCGGCCTCCCCAGAAGTCTGTTCCTTCGGGCCATATAGTCATTCGTTCTTGCATCTGCAACGATCGAATGTAAGGGTATCCTTTACCCAATCAATGTTTGGATTATGCCTCTTAATCCAAGGGGTTCCTAGGACAATTGCATGTCTGCCCAACGGTACTAAGTCCATTTTGACTTGCTCGGTATGTCCTCCTGGCATGATCATTTTGATGACGCTAGTTTGTCTACGTACCCAGCCATCTACTCCGACCTTCTTGCCTCCCAACAGCGTCAGCTGGTAGGGGTGCTCCTTTGGCTCGGTGGGGATCCCATTCTCTTTGGCAAAGTCGGGATCCATAAATATTCCCATAGCTCCTGAATCGATCAGGGCCTTGACTTCCTGGTTCTCCAGGTTGACTTCTATGATTAATTGTCCAATCTCTCGGAAGCTACCCTCTAGGGAACCCGCTTCTCGGGATCCCAGTTTCTTGGTTCCAAATCTTACTTGTTTCTTGCCCTTCGCGGCGAAAGGCTTTTTCTGGGAACAATCCCTAGACATATGTCCGCTTTTCCCACAGGTGAAGCATAGATTGTTTTCCCTGCGTCTCTTTTTCTCTTCAACGCTAAGTCCATTTGGTTTTTGGTGGCGTTCAGCTCCGTCCAATTCCATTGGATCGCCGGCATCATCGTATCTGTTCTGGCGCTGATGTTTTGGAAACTTTCTACTTTCTTGAGTGATTCCCTTCTTCTCCATTCGTCGTTCATAAAAACGATTGTCAATTAGGATGGAGGTCTCGATTAACTCGGAAAGGTTTGGCGGTTTCGGAGCTCTAGCTAGCTCGTCCTTGATGATATCCTTGAGTCCCTCATAGAACTGGGATCTAAGGTAGTCATCATCCCATGTAATACGCCCGGCGTATTGTTGGAATTTAGCAGTGTAGGCTGTAACTGACCCTGTCTGCTTAAGTTGTCGTAATGCTCTCTCAGCCATGTGATCGGGGTCAACTTCCCCGAAAGCCCTGTCGAATCCTTGTCGGAATGACTCGTAAGTATTGAAGAGGCGGCGTGTCTCAGGTTTCATGTTCTCGTTGAGTTGTCCGTCGGTTGTCTTGGTCATAAGGTCATTGAAGAAGGGTTCGATCCAATTGAACGCAGTTCCTCGGAAGAACGAGATTAACCACAAGATCCTTTGCATTTGTGTCAAGAAAAGGTGTCCATTGAAAGCGTAGTAGAGATCAGCTTGTGCGACAAAAGCTCGATGCTTGCTACGATCTCCGTGGAACAAGTCAGGGGTGGATACCTGGATTGCTCGTCTCGGCTCCATGGTGGCGGCGGCCTGCTCTGGGGCCCCAATGGAAATGAAGGAAACTGGTTCGGTGGGTTGCTGACTGGAGTCCATCGTAATTGATATAGCTTAACCGTAACGGTGCTCAAAGTGTAACGATACTGTACCGGAGGCAGCGGCTGCCTGAGGTTTCGTCTGATTGGTAGTTGTGGGTTAAGGCTTTATCACTAGTCTTCACTTGGAAGTGAAGTCGTTACTAGATCAAGTAGAATGTAGGTAAACTAATTGATAACTAAGTTGAGCACGAAGCTCCTAAACTATGAAACTACTCTGACTATATACTGAACAATAAAGGGGGCCCCTAAAAGCTTTCTGGCTCCTCAAGACTCCTTATCACGCGATTTCTGATGGTGCGTGCGCATACGATCTTCAGGTGACCAAGATCACATACTAATTCGATGAAATCTGATCGTGTTTGCACACGGCCTAAGCTCTCCTAATTAATCAGTTTGCTACCATCGTAACACCATCAATCCTAATGGTGAATCGTGACAGTATAGGATTTACATATAAATTTAAAAATCTCGAAAATCAAAATTTTAACCTTCAATTTCTCGATCAATAAAATCGCGAAAATTCTGAAATTTTCAGAATCTATTATTATATAAGTAATAAATTGATTTTTCAAATTTCAGCAAGTTATATTCATAAATAAGAAAGTTATAAATGACGATTTTCGTCATTTTTGGTGAGGAAAAGTGACCGGAATTAGGGGTGGCCTGTTACAACGGCTATCTTCTATGCCGCGTCACATGACTAAACCAAGGTAACGTGATTAAAGTCACGTTATGGACCGCTGAGGAACGCTGGCTGTCCAGGACCGCGCAGCGGTCCTGACTAGCCATAGGCATGAAGGTCTATATAATCAAGATGGATTCCCTTTGTATAGAGCTTCGTGCTCAAGATCAATCATTTAGTATACTCTACTATTAGTTACGAATTGCATATCATTATTGTCATTACTTTAAGTCCCTGCTTGACGCCTAGTTATAAACCTACTTCGAGAGCCTAGAGCACTTCCACGTGATCTAGACGGCAAACCTCGTAACATGGCCGGAAAGTAGGGTACTAGACTTATATATTTAATTCTTGGATAACAACTGGCTGCCACATTTATCTTAACGCCTTCACATCTTCGCAACTGCACATAGTTTTATTCAGGGTTCAAAGTTCCCTGTTTTCAACGTCAGCTAATACATACGTATATTCTCCAAGAGTCACCCACCATATCATCCCGTGTCGCATACAACATACCTACAGGTTCGATTTCTACCCCGCAATTCTATCATTATTTGGTATTTATCTGTATCGACGAACTTCAATATGACCTTTTTTCATATCACACAGCAGACCCCGAAGCTACGATCGATTTCTCGACGTTTCGTTTTCGTAGTTGGAAGTTGGTGGGTTTCTCTTGCATGGAGACAGGATATTTATATCTCAACTATCTTCTCGCCTTGATTATGTAGATTACGGATCACGAGTCCGGCTACCAAAAACCGAATTTTGGATCAAAATTTCGATCGAAGTAATTATGATTTTCATCCCCATACTCATCATTTTGAGTTTCTTCCCCACAGCTATTTTCACCTCGTTATTAGTACCTCCTACGGTGGCTCCTACAGCTACAACTAGTATTTCCACATCAGTAGTATCGAAGTCTTCCCTGAGTCTGAAGCATTCGAACGAGAACTCTAAAGAAAAAATCCATGCTACTCCGACGATTGGAATGCATATGGATGAAGGAGTTCCTATAATCACAGCTGCGCCTACGGTAGAAGAAGTCCAGCTAGGGGAAAAATATCATCAGATTACTTATTGGAGTTGTGTTACGAGGAAAACTTATGTGCATTGTGGATGGTATGTTGTTTTGTGTTTATTTTCACTTTTTTTCATTTTAGTCAAGTTATTCTTTTCCATTTCGTTTTATTCAAACTACCAGTATTTGCTGCGTATTTGGTACTCGGTGTAAGGATCTCATTGTTATTCTCGAAGTTGCAGGTTGTAGGTTACAGGTTCCAAGAGTTTCATAAGCATAAAGATGGAAAGAAGGAAGATAGTCCGAAGGGAATAAACCATGAATGTTAATAGATAAATAGGCATGAACCTATACTTGCAGGCGGAACAGAAATTGCAGGAGCGCAGTGTGAGTTGTGTAACGGTGGGAGAATGGCTTTGATGGCTGCGGGGGTGGTGGTTGCGGTAGGGGTTTTGTGATGTGGGGATTTGGTGTGACTTTTATGGGGGTTGAGGGTTGGGATTTGCAATAGGTATGGTTGGATAGGCTGAGAAGAAGTGCTGGTGAAATGGTGAAAGAGAAAGGACTATGAGGTGTGTTAATAGACATTATTCCTTTATGGGGATCTCTGCCACGCGACGGGGCCGGGTCATTTTTCGGTAATCACACGTGGAAAATCGTGCCATTTTGTATGATACGCACTTGTGTTATTTGAGCTATATATTGACACAAGTCAGCTTAAAATAATATCAGGTATCAAAATATCAATGGTATATATAATGTTTCGCTGATAATAAATCAAAGATTCAATAGGAGGAATGTAGAAATACTCAAAACGAAATGGATATAAGCGTTTATGAATGAAGCTCACAGGAAGTGGCTTATATAACCTGGTAATCTTTTAATTCCTGGCAGTATGGTATTTATTCGTGCAAAGTTGAATTGAAAGAGTTTCTAGCACTAGCTTCTAAGCGGGGTATTGTAATTTTAGCAAGCAGGAGTTGTCAGAATCACTAAAGCATCGATCTTCTATGAATTAGTTCACGATTTTAGCATTTCGTAGTTATTGCTCTCAGAATTTCTCTAATATTCTTCAGAATCCATGCATACTCAGGACTTGTCAAGTTCTCTATCACCTGCCCAAGCCAGCTTTCTCGTATCTAATCTTTCACCCTCACCCTTCTTCACCTCCACAACTTTCTCTCCCGTAGCCCACCTCAGCATCGTGAGAGAATGTTTCCCAAAAGTATATTTACCCTTTCCATCCCACTTACTTTCCTTAACACTGACTTCTTCCTTCTCCGCCGTGTTAACCACAGTAACATTATCACCCGTGATAGTAAAAACCTGCACTTCTCCCTTCACACCCAATAAATCCGTTTCAAAACTTTCTTCCTCGCTAACGTTCACCACGCACAAACTGATAACTCCATCCTCATCAATGCTTCCTGCTACATCCAACCAACTTGCTCCTCCCTGTTCTCCCACTACACTCGCCAACCACTTTGGTTCCTGTACTCCTTCGTACGCTCCACCTCTTACATGTAGGCCCAATGTCCATCCACGCATGTATTTACTATACAACCACAAGGGCCACCAAGTCGTCTGTTTGATAATCCCATTCTTGCTCGTCATCAATGGAGAAATAACATTAACGCTCTGCGCCAAATTCGCCATTCCTACATATCGACTTTGTCGAATGAAAACGTTCAACCACACACCTACGGCCAGGGCATCACTTAATGTGTATTTTTCCTCGGCTCCTTCTTCTCCTGGTGCACGCAAAGGATCCCAGACGTTCCATTCGTCGAAACAGATTTTGGGGACGGGTACTGAAGGAGGGATTTTTGCTTGGATGCGTGCGATCTGGATGAGGGAGGCGGCGGATTCAATGGCTGTTTCGGCTTGAAGGGGTGAGAGGGCGTTGGGGAGATGTTTTGAGGAGGTACTGTAGATGTGGATGCTGTGCATGGTTATGTGGTGGATGTTTGGGAGGAGCACGGTGAGATCCCATGGGGAAAGACCGGTTTCACCACAGAGGATTAGTTGAAGAGTTGGATCGAGAAGGTGGAGGGCCTTAGACCACTGGAGAGCTTTTTTGGCGCTGGGTTTATTTAGTTCATGTTTTTCTTTGGGATCGCAAGAGTGAACATACTAGTCTTCAGCAGTCATTTGCTCAACTTGCCATGGTCCCCAAACTTCGTTTCCTAATGCCCAATATTTGATGTTATATGGCTCTTCGTGTCCATTCTTTCGTCGAAGATTGGCATAATAGGTATTTCGGGTACCATTGCAGTACTCTACCCATGCTAATGCTTCGGTCAATGTTCCTGTACCCATATTGAGACAGAAATAAGGCTCGACCCGTTTTTCCTTCCCCTCTGAGAGCACACTGAGATAGTGCATAAATTCATCGGTTCCTAGTTTGTGTCAGTTCTTATCTCAAGCCAAATTATGGGCAAACAAAGGAGAAGGGAAGATACCAAATTCATTAGTCTCCGTCCCTAGCCATGCAAGTTCGGGACGATCAGGACGCTTTTCTCTAGGTCCGATGCCATCTTCCCAGTGATATGTAGCGATGAAATTTCCACCTGGGTAACGGATTACAGGGATATCAAGTTCGCGAAGCGCGCCGAGGACATCGGTGCGGTAGCCATGTTTGTCGGAGAGAGGGTTTCCTGGATCGTAGATTCCACCGTAGATGCAACGGCCCATATGCCTAGTTTGTGTGACAAAGTTTAGAGGCAGGATTGACAACAAAAGGTCGATATATAGATATCTTATCTCCTAGGTCACTAACCCGTGACAGAATCATTTTTTAAGTGATATAGAATGGGAGAGTGAAAAATGAATTTCCATATTTCAAACAGACATGGTACAGTAGATTTCTCACTCGAGAAATTCCAATGCCCTGTAGATGACAACACTCGCACATATTGGTACGTCAGGAGCCCTCTGGAATCTGAACCTTTTCCACGCCCTTTCTAATGGTCATCGCTCAGACTTCCGAGCAAGGAATATCATCGATAATTTTAACATATCAACCTGCATCCTACAATTCTGGATGAAAGATCGCTGAAATGGGATCTAGAATAGAGTCTTATGTGTATGCTACTAGGTGGCCAACGACACCATTGCTTTTGAGGATATACATAAATATCACCTACTCCATAAACCCTCCATATATCATAGGATCTAAGTCGGAGTCAGTATAATTCGTATCAATAGATCTATGGAGTTCTCCAACATACCAATCTTCGACAATCTCCTCGACGCATCAATACTAATAGAAGGAGTCTCTCCATCAGGAATTCTCGTAAACGTCGTCATCTTGTCTGTATCTTTTCCTTGGTTTGAATATACCTATGTATTCCGTGCCTCACGGGATGAAATAGCAAAGCATATAAAGTGCCGCATATGAGATCCTACCATCTTGTACCTCGGAACACATGATCTTTCATAAGTGAAATCCATTCTCAAGTATCCACCCTTTCCACTTAATACGATGGAGATCGACTCATAATCACATAGGACACACGGACCAAGAAGAAGGTTGGGGATAAAGTCGGTCACCGCTCTCTTCTTCCATTGGTGCGCATATACGTTCTGCCGAGTTAGTGGTAGACTTATTCCGAGGCGGCAAGGTGGGCTACCACAAGCGAATCACTCCGAATGGATGGGAAATTTCAAGCCGTCCACAAGCGAGGGAGCTTCCTCCGCAACACCCCACGCCTTGTGTATTCAATAACTTGGTACTCCCAATCACTTCTACGAATTCATATCGTTCAAAAAAAAAAACACGGTCAGTCTCCAAATAACGCTAGAGAATGTTTGAATTGGGTTTTGATACGTTACTTAAGGTCCAGAAGCGTACCAATTAACTTCGTGCATCAAAATAGCCATGTTCATGACGACACGATCAAGACGAATCATGACAAGGGATGGCTGGGCTCAGTAAGCGGAGAGCTTGAAAGTATGATAAAGTCCCATGTCCAAAGCTCTAAGATGCCATTTCCCCAGGATCCCCGCATAATTAGCGTGTTCTCATATGGCGTGTTGCCATTTGGTGCTATTCTGGGGATGGATCGAATCGTGAAGCGAGGAATATAAAGATGTGAAGATTTCCCCTGGTAGATGTTGATCAGTCACCTATCTAGTATCTCTTCTTGAGACTAATTAATTATTAATTCATTTGATATTGTAAGCTCTCGAGCATTGCTGCGCAGCTATGGGGGCTTTATCTCCAAAAGTCTATCAGGTAAGACATGTTGTTCTTGAAGAAGATGGTTCTCGGTCTTTGCTAACACTGCTATCTAGTTTCTAGTAGGTGTTTTTGCCTCTGTCGGATCTATCCTTTATGGTTACGATCTAGGTACGTACATTGTACACTCAACGATACCGTCTACCCGGTCTAACAGCATTCAGGTGTTATCGCCGAAGTCGTTGCAAGTGAAACTTTTATCAGTGAATTCAAGCCAACTTCAACACAAACGTAGGTGATTTTCTTCCAATGATACGACGTGAAACTAATCAGCACAGTGGAATTGTAGTATCTTTCTTCACCGGTGGAGCTTTTTGTGGTTCTGGCCTTGCCGGACCAATTGGAGATAAGTTTGGACGTCGATGGACTATATTTGCAGGATGTATTCTCTTTATACTAGGAGGTGGTCTTCAAACCGGTGCACAACATATTCATTATCTTTGGGCCGGTAGATGGATCGCCGGATTAGGAGGTAAACCATCAAATCCTTGGTCACTTGCTCTGAGGGCTCATAACTAACAACTAATAAATAGTCGGTTTCCTGGTTATGATTATTCCTCTATACCAAGCTGAAATTGCACATCCCAGTATTCGAGGTCGTATCACATCCTTACAACAATTCATGTTGGGTATTGGTTCTCTCGTTGCCGGCTGGATCAGTTACGGAACATATGTAGGCATCAAGGGATCTTCTGCACAATGGCGCCTGCCTTTGGGTCTACAGATGCTCCCAGCCGTTATTCTCGCCGGTCTCATTTTCCTGTTCCCCGAATCTCCACGTTGGCTCATCGACCACGGCTATCCCGATAAAGGTCTTTCAACCCTCGCCAGATTGCACGCACATGGCGATGAAAATGATCCCTGGGTGCGAGCCGAATTCGACCAAATTCAAGAGAGCATTACATACGAGCACGAGCATGAAGCGAAATCCTATATGGATCTTTTCACACACAAATCATCCTTCCGCCGATTATTCATCGCATGTGCTTTACAAGCATCGGTTCAAATGACGGGTGTTTCAGCTATTCAGTACTATTCGGTAAAAATCTATGGACAGATCGGTATCGTAGGTAGTGATGCTTTGAAATATCAAGCTATCAACAATATCATTGCTTTACTCGGAGAAGCCTGCTGTGTGTTATTCATCGACAAATTAGGACGAAGATGGCCTTTAATCTGGGGTAACCTATTCAACATGGCAAGTAACACTTTTCCCGCTCATCCATCAACAACAACTCCCCAACAATACTAACCTTACCAACCACCAGGTCACCTTCCTCATCGCCTGCGTCCTCATCGCCACCTTCCCCCCCTCCTCCAACCACAACATCGGCGCCTCCTGGGGCTTCATCGTCGTAACCTGGCTGTACAACTTCTCCTTTTCCGCGACTTGCGGCCCCCTCTCCTGGGTCATCCCCGCCGAAATTTTCGACACCCGTACCCGTTCCAAAGGTGTCTCCATCGCAACCATGGTTTCCTTCGCATTCAATACCCTCATTGGTCAAGTAACCGATATGGCTATGACTAATATCGGCTATCGATATTATTTCCTATTCATCATTTGTAATTTCACCAATGCGTTATTTTTCTACTTGTTCTTGCCTGAGACGGCGAGGAAACCTTTGGAGGAAATGAATTATCTTTTTACTCATGCGCCTATTCTCGTAAGGTTTCCCCATCCACCTATAAAAACAAAACCAAAAATGAAAACAACCCTCTAACAAACCCCCCTCAGGTACCCGGCACAGACAAAGCCACCTACAACGCGGGCTACGCCGCCGACGTCGAGCGAAGAGCTCTTGAAATTAGCGAGAAGCAGGATATACAAGTGACGCATTATCAAGGGGAGCTTGGACATTAGTTTATTTCTCTCTTTTTTTTTTTTTTTTTTTTTTCTTTCTTTCTGATGAGTGATTTGATTTGATTCGATTCATTTACGATGTTATGAGATGTCATGTGCTGGATGAATGGATGGATGAAGAAAATTGAGGGATGGAGAACTTGGATGGAGAGACTAAATACTTGATACATTATACCAGATACGATACTGAGTGGAATATTAATATTAAATTATTTTTAATGAATACTAAATTATTTATTGATATTAGTGTGATATATATATATATGAGGGTTTCAGAAAAAGAATATCAAAGGACTACAAAGAGCTAGCGAGCTTTATATTACCTTTTCAGCTAGGTATAAAAACTATAGTCTACTCCTCCTTCCTCCTTCCTCCTCCTCCTTCCTCCTTCCTCCTTCCTCCTTCCTCCTTCCTCCTTCCTCCTTCCTCCTTCCTCCTTCCTCCTTCCTCCTTCCTCCTTCCTCCTTCCTCCTTCCTCCTTCCTCCTTCCTCCTTCCCCCTCCCTCCTTCCTCCTTCCTCCTTCCTCCTTCCTCCTTCCTCCTTCCTCCTTCCTCCTTCCTACAACCTCATTCATCATCATTCTTCAGCATCTCTTTTCTCCCACCCTCCGTCCCTTTCACTAAGGGTTCCCCTTTTTTCCCTTTAGCTCCATTTTGCAGATGGAAGCGTTACAGTCTTACAGATTACTCTTTATTTTTATTTTTCCAAAAATATCACAAGTAAAATAATTCTCCTTTAGTTCTACAACTGATAAGGGGCATCATAGTTATAATCTTATATAACACAATAGTCTAGCCTCGCAAGCTACCATTTCATATAAATCTAGATATAGCTCTGTTGAGCTGTATCTTTCCAAATTTAGATTAGTTAGAAAATAAAAAAAAAGATCTTTTTTCCTTATGCCTTTAAAGTGATAAGGACTGAAATATATAACATAAAATAACCTCATAAATAACCTTGGAATCTAAACATCCAAATCCCCAAAATCTTACCTCTTATATTATATACTCGAGTAGAGAACCCTAATTTCAGATCATAAATACCTACCTACCTACCTAGTGTACCCAACACAACATAACCACAGCAAAGTAAGAAAAAAACCTTGCATTTCATATCCTATCCTTATATGAGGAGATTTATAATCTTAATCTTAATCTTACTTCTTACTTCATAGTTCATGTATAGAATCATAAAATAATTCATCCTGACGATTTCGGTTTTTCCAAGTATCATGTTCATGTGAAGAGGAGATTGTTACCCCTTTATTCCATATTCCATATTTGTATCAATAATACGAAGATCATACATCGTTGTAGACAGCCATACCATCCCTCACAATCAAAAGATCAATAAAAAATCCAAGACATTTATTTCCCTTCCCCCAAAAAACGCCAGGTATAAACAAAAAAGTTTCAAGTTTCCTCACCACCCATGCACAATCCACAATCCTCAAACCCTCAAATCCCGCCCTTAATTCCCTAACTCTCAATTCCCAAAGCCTTCGCTCCTACTAATCTCCCCCCCTCAGTTCCCACAATCCAATATTCAACTCTAGTTCCTTGTCCGGGTATCCTGTAAACCCTCACATCGCTCCCTTTACTAGCCTCCCTAATCGCGTTGACAATCTCTTTGTAATATGCGTCGGGATCCCATTCGCCTATATCCATGATTTGGATATCTTCTGCTGCGTCTGCGGGTGAAGGATGAGCTATGAGACGGGCGAATGTTTCTAGTTTTGTTAGCATGTTCATATGTATATATATATATATATAAAAGCTATTCATAATAGAAAGTATGATAAACAAAACAAAATCAGGAAAAACAAACCTTCATCTGGTAATCCCTCGCCCTCATTCTTCAAAGCTACAACCACAAAAGGTTCATCAGCATCACTGATATACCACGCGTCCTTTGTCGCTCTGACCAATACCCCAGGTACATCGACATCATCATCCGTAGTTTTAAATTCGGGTTGTTTGTAACTACTAGTATTTGATATGCCGGCGCTGGGATCCTCGTTGGCTTTATCGAGGAACGCCATGTAATCTTCGTCGGAGGCCATTTTGTTAGACGTGCTAGTATCGATATGTTCGGATGGCAACTGTGAATTCGTATAGGTATCCTCTAAACTTTTCTTCTCCGTATATTTAAAAATCTTAGAACCTTGCGAGAAATTGCGCTCAGTAATCCCTCCAAAAATTCCTACCCAAGATCTTCCCTCAGATCCTGTAACTAAAATTCGCGGAAAGCGAGCCGTAGAAAAAGTATGCGAAACCCTTCCACCTACTCGAAAACAAGAACTCAAGCCGTTGAATCCAACACAAAATCCCTTTGCGACGTCGTTCTTATTCGCGAACTCCGTTTCTGCACCAAAGCTTCTTCGATCGCCTTTCCCTTTCCCTTTCCCTTGCTTGCAGCCACGTTCTCCACAGCCAACAATTCTGGCCGCGGCACGTCGACCAGAGGTAAATGACCTAATGATTGCGACTTTCCCCTATCTCTACTCGCACTATATTTCCTATCCAACGATTCTCTCGTCTTGAGATAAATAGAAGGTGTTCGACTGCCCGGCGCAGATTTCGTTTGTCTTTTCTTTTTATTCTCGTTTTGGCGATTTCGTTGAATGGATTCTTTAATGCTTCGATATGGAATGGCGAGGACGGCGGAAAGTGCACCCATTGATGTGACTTTTATGAATCGGTTACTAAGCTAAGAGAGGGGTGGAGGAAGAAAAAGATGCTTCGGTGACGTGGGGTAATGGGGAACTTTCTTTTTCTTGTTTGTGCAAGGTGAAATCTGCAGGGGTTTGATGTATTGATAGTATTATGACGATTTACAATTGATGTGAAGAAAAGAGAAAATGCGGAAATGCAAGAATTATTGGGATTATAAGTAGAAATTTTTATAAAGGGTGTTGGATTAATATGACTACTGAAAGAAGTAGTAATGAATGATCAATAATGGTAAACTCATTAATCATGGTCGAGGTCTCATTGGAAGGTCGGTAGAACTATTGAAAAAAAGGGAGAAAAAAGAGAAAAAAAAGGGGAAAAAGGGTGAAAAGTGCTAGTACAATAGAGACCAGCTCGTGTAAAATCTCTTCACTTTATTAATAAAACCAACATGGTCCCGATCAAAATTTTCAATTTGTTACTGGGCTTATCAAAAGTCTAACCATGCTTTGAAATTATTGGATATCATTGACATTTCTTCATTGATGTTATGCTAGTATATCCATGGGTAATCATGGACTGCATTATTGCACATATGATACCCCCACCGACTACACCTATCGAAAAGCCAGAAACCCGAAATGCAGAACCAAATTTTAAATTTACGAGGATTGAGCAATGTCCTTCTTGAGGGTACCCAAGAAAGTGTGTTTCTCCTCGGCGGTTTGGTAAGCACCGTGACCGAACTTGGAGGATGTATCGATCCATTTCAACTCAACTTTCTCCAAGGCCTTTCTTGAGGTGTGGACGAACATGGATTTTCTGAGAGTCATGACACGCTTCTTGACACCAGGAACGGAACCCTTAAGCATGATGTAATCGTTCTTGACCTCACCATATCTAACAAAGCCACCCATGCTGAAATTTTGATTAGTTGGTGCATCGTCAGAAAATATTGGACTTTGAAAACTTACGGGGTAATGGCCTTCTTGGAGACATCGAACTCGGTGGCGGCGTTGTTGGGGTCGTCACCACGGCCGATACGGTAAACCTTGTGGTTGCAAGAGGTACGGTGATGGTATCCGTCTTGACCAGCACGGGCAACAGTCCATTGGACGTGGGCTGGATGCCAGGCACCAATACAGGCAACCTTACGGAGACCCTTGTGTGTCTTTCTCGGAAGCTTCTTGGTTCCCCATCTGCTGGTGACACCGGAGAAACCGTGACCCTTGGTGACAGCGATGACATCGATCATCTCATCTTGCTCGAAGATGGAGCCGATCTCAACTGGCTTCTCGAAGAGACCGCTGGCGAAGTCAACCTTCTCAGCGACGCTACCTCCGTTAACTTGGATCTCCATCAAGTGGGCCTTCTTTTGCTTGAGAGGAGTCTTTCTGATTTGAGTGTGGGCGAGGACACGGACGACGGTGCAGTACTTCTTGATACGCTCGAGTTCACGGGTGATGGAAGATCCGCTGTTCTCGGAGTGCTTCTTGGCGTACTTGGTGAAAGCCTTCTTCTTGCTCTTGTACCAGTTCTTGTAGAATCTGCGCTTAACTTCGTCGCTCAAATGTTCGGCCCAGACAGTTGTAAGGGATCTGAGACCACGAGGAGTCTCAATGTAACCCACTAGACCAACAACGATAACCTAAAAAGATATTAGCCATTGGCTTGAGCCAAGCGGGCTGCGTTGTTCGTACCGGTGGTGTCTCAATGACAGTCACTGCCTCAACGACCTCCTTCTTGTGTGTTTTCGCACCAGGACGGTCGAGATCGCGGACAATGGTAGTCATACCAGCCTTGTAACCAAGAGTGGCAGTAAGGTGGACTGGCTTGGTCTTATCATCCTTGGGGAAACTGATTGAAATTGAGAAGTTAGTGAAAATTCTCCTCGAAATAACTTTGCTGGTAGATATCAATTGATTCGAGGAATTTTTGTAAATATCGCAACTAAATAGAAATTGGGGTATATGCTTCACCTCTTAACCTTTCCGCGGTGACGGCTTGCTCTCTTTCTTGGGAGATAAGCAAGGGATCCGTGACGGGGAGCTTCGAATTTACGGTGCGACATGTTGGCGGTGGTCGACTTCTTTGGGTGTTGAGGTTCAAAAGTTCAAAAGATTTTCAACGAGAAAAGTTCACGAATATTGAGAGTGTGCGAATTTCTCGGTTAGAATTGATTTAGTGTTCCTAAAGTGGATTAGTGTGCAAGTGGAAGAAAAAGTTCAAGAGTCTTGGCATCAACAAGCAAGGGCCGACGAGGCGCACGTGATTACAATTTGAAACGGATTTCCATTTTCTATCACCAGAAGACTTGAAGCCGTAGAGATCTATTAACAAAGGCATCGGTATACTAAACCACCGAGTATTGCTTTAATATAAATCAGCAAGCAAAGTTCTTGTATGGCGGCTTTTATGCATGTGATTTAGCTACTTCCATCTCTCTTCGTTCCACCCTCATATATTTTGACTTCCAGACCCTCAATGGCAATCATTAGTACTGGCTGGAGTAAGTAGCGATAGTATCAGAAACCCCTGAATCTTAGATATATACTTGTTGAATTCTTTATTATCATGAAATTGGTATCACTATTGGTATATACACCCCTTGAGGGTTCCCACTTCTCGCTTCTCAACGTCCCTCATTGTTCATCTATCCCTATCTCCCATTTCCGCCTCCCTTCCGACTTTCTCCTCAGCACTCATTTGTCTAATCGCTAGCCCATTGGTTCCAAACAAATCATATCGAGATCGATCAGAGGAACCCCGCCCGCATCGCAAAATCCAACCAAGTACAATATCAAACCAAAGACCAAGCCAGCCAAGCCAAACCAATCGATCCGATCCAATCAGTTAAGTCAATTAGTCAATAAAGTCCATCCATTCATTCGTTTATCCTCCCTCCGTCCTCTAAGTCCTCTTTCCTATGTGCTGGTAAGGATACCCGTCTAGAGCTCCATGATGTCCTCCTCTAAGACTAAACGCAATGTCCGAGTTAGGAAGGACAATCCATTCCATCCATCATCCACTCAAAACCCCAAATCTTACTAAAAACGTGCAGAATATGAACCCGTGGTATTTTGTACAACAGCAATAGCACAAAGACTTCAAAATGCAATTTGAATGTAACCAACAAGTCGGTGTAAAGCTAGAAAGGCAAATCGATGAACACGCTCGATGCTGAAAAGAATAAAACGCCGACGCCACTATGCAATTGTGTATTTGGAGTCAGGAAACAAGATTAATAACAAAGACGCGCCCTCTTTTGTAATATTTGTTGAAGAAAAGATGAATCGAAATCGCCAGGCGCCGCCATATCCGACCGCCTTCTATATGTCCTTTGGCATGGCTATCGTGTCATGTCTGGAGGGGTATATGATTCGCTTTTGCGATTTTGCAAAGCAAAGTATTTTCTTTTTTATACAAAATGTTTGTGAAAGAAATGGAGTCTCTAGCAGGTATCGACGAAAGAATTTTTGGGCCACGAATAGCCCGCGTCGGACCAAGAAGTATGGTTTTGGTTGTCCTAAATTGATCAGTAACATTCTTCTCGGGCGAGAAAGGAACCTATAAACTTACATATGCCTTCGGAAACTGTGCGATGTATTCGGTGGTGGGATATCCCTCAGGGTCACAAGTGACCGATTCGGATCCTTCTGGTTGATATATTCGGAGGTAATCGAAACGCATAGTAGCAGGAAACAAAGTGTTCAAGTTAGGCATCATAACTTCAGAGAAACTGGTACCCATTCCCAAATTCATGATCACCGTCATGGGTTCCTCAGGTATCGTTCGTTGGCCAATATTTCCATTTGGCCTCAAAGCCCGGCCATCCATTTTCCAAGTGTACTGATCACCGACGAACCATGTGATCTTCCCCGTGGCTCCAGGGGTATATTCGAATCCATATGTTTGATATCCATTACCATCGTACCAGTCATTGTTGAGCCAAGTTAGCGAAGACATAGCCTGTTGATAATTTCCACCACGGTAGGAGTTTATAGAGCTCTGTTCGTTATCATAAAGTTCAACGTAATTGTAATCTGGCATGTAGAATATGTCGAAGGGGGCAATTTGGTATGATTGAGACGCGGCTCCCGTACCTGCTCCCCAGTTTTCCTTCAAAAACCCAATACTGGCTTCTATTGCGTCAATTTCAGGTGCCGACCGAGAACTACCAGATGAAGGGTGATTTTCTCCCTTGCACGTACAAGCTGGCAACTTCATACCAGGCAGCCAACTGATACCATCTGATGAACTCTGGTTTGCCGTAATACCGTAATCGCATTTATCCCAATAGCTGTACGGCCACATCCCTTCCGTGGTAGCTTGATACCCTGCTCTTCCCAAATTGCCCATACTCCAGAAACCGGGCCAGAAACCGGGCCAATCTCCTCGTCCCGGTAATGAAATACTAGCTTCTATGCGACCACCTTTGAAGCACAACTTATTCCACGACTGGATCATTCCCGAGCGGTAATTCAAATTATGACTTTGAAAAGCATCGAATTTTATGTTCAGAGTACCGTTTCCAGTCGTCACAGCATCTGGATCATACCATTCTAAATCCTGAGTGGCACCATACCAGATATCCACAGCTTGGAAAAATGGATCATCACCATCATAGAAAGTTCGACCGTCGGTATTGAACTCATCAGAAAACTGTGGTTTGTTAGTATTGGATACAGCGCTGCATTATGTGATGAACCTACCACCAGCTTCAACTTCGTACCGTCTTGAGCAGTTTTAGATTTGACGGAGTCTGGGGTATCCGGATCGATGAGACCCGTCCTCACATTCTTCAGAAGGGGAATTTTGATGGATAAACAATCTATTGCTGCTGCGCAGGCTCCATGAGTCGGATCTATTTTGTCTTTGACAAATGTACTATGCGATTGTTAGCAGAAGCTCTCTCGAACATCAACTAAGTAACATACACCACTGGATATGCTACAAACAAAGCCAGGACGCCCAAGACGATGAAAATTAAGCCTCCCACATTTGTAAGACCTCTCCTGTTCCATATATCGCACTTATCTAAATCCTTATCACTTGGGTCCGGGTTGTGAAGGTAATCATCTTTCTCGACATCCTCTGGAAAAAGTAACAATCCTGCGGATGGCATGATATTATATTTTTCGGAGACGGTTTGTGTATTGATATTCTCATCGTCACTGTCGCCTGCTCTCGAAGAAGCTCTCGAGTCATCAAAAGGTGAGCCAAATGGTCCCGCTCGGCTGTCTCGACTTCCCGCTTCTGAGCTCCAACTTGTTCTTCGTGATGAGAAACCCGATACCGAGGGAGAAGGTAAAGGGTAATCGGAGTACGATGACGATTGATTGTTCGCTGTAGTCCGCGATCTCGCAGGAGGAAGTAGCATTTCATTTGACTGAGATACATCGGGTGAGCCATACATTTGAGGAGTAGTCATTAGTGACTGTTGCGAACCGGTAGCCGGTGGTCGCGGCGGCGGAATTAACTGTCTCGATTGACCAGGAGTTCCTGCAGTAGCAGGGGAAGTAGTAGATGAATCCAACATATCTGCACCACTGCCCGAATTGACTGTTATGTGAGGGGGCTTTCGCCCGGAACCACTATAGGAGTGGTCCATATCGACAGTAGAAACAAGCCCAAATTAAAATCTTATAACTACAATAGCATCTGCTACGTCACCCAAGGCGGTTGTGGTTGATGTTCTGGAATGCGGAATTCGAAAGAGGTTCGTAATGTGGAAGAAAGGATGGAAATAGATCAAGGACACACGCGCCCAATTCCTCAAAGTTCTCGAAAAATAGTAAAAGGCAACCTCAGATCAATTCGTGAAAGTTCATGGGATGTTAACGTGAAGGTATTGAGTGTCGTCGATTTGAAAGAGCTGGAAAGGAAAGGTTGAATGTTGAAGGCTCTTCCAGATAGGCCAGCAGAAATTACAAAGAAAGGAGGTGTATCCAAGAATCCTTCTCGATCGAAATAAGAAGGGAGTGTGTGTACAAACGAATGTCGGGTTTAAACGAACAAGGTCGAGATCTTGATCATTTGTTGAATCAGACTTTCTTGATATCTTTCTTGCAGAATATCCCAAGTATTGATTCTTGTGTGAAGGGAGGTCTTGTTCGGTGTTTGGTTGTGGTCAACAAACTTGGGCGTTCAATTCAACATGGAAGGCCGCAGCAGAAGTCTTTGGCGTTAGGTTGGTGGCGTGGGTGGGAAAAAAAGAAAAAGGAAAGAAATCAGCAGGCTTCGAGCTTGGGAGGCTTTGAATCAAATTGCTTTCTTTTTGCTTTCTTTAGAACATGCAGAAGTAGAAATGCGCAAAGTTGAGTGGGAAGGTGCACCAGGTGCAAATGCAGGTTTCTCGGGCTAGTTTGAGTTTGTTCTTAGGTTGTTCTTTCAGCGCGCTCTTGATATTTTGATCTCTCAATCTTTTTCCCTTGAGCACGCACGCACCGCCCTAGTCAGTGGAAGTCGATGGATTGATAGGATTGATTGGACTGATTGGACTGATTGACTGGATTGACTGGATTGATCAATTGATTAATTGATTCAGTCATGTTTTATTAATCTTTCCACATCACTTCTAACTTCTACGGGTAATAAATTAACCTCGCTCAGTCAAAACCAAGCTTTGGAAGCTAAAAAGTTTATGTTACACTGCCTAAAAGTATATGCGGATATAATTTACATAGTAACCTTGCCATTTTATTAGTTCAGTTGATAAAGAGGACGGGAACACAAGCAAGATTACCACTGATTGCAAAATTGGCTGGGCTCTTCATATTCTTCAAAAGGAGGTCCATGGTGGTCTACCTAGGTAGCTGTACGTATCGTATCTACTAGGTAGTACAGAGTACTTTACACAAGATTAAAAGAAAGTCTGGCTGTACGTACTTTAGACAAGATTAAAAAGAAGTCAAAGGGTTGAATTTTCATAGCAATCCTAGAACATCGGATCAAGCGCTGATATCTTATTGTGCCAATGTTTTTTAATCATTGAGAGATTGAACCACTTTATCACTCTTATACTCTGTACAGTACCGCATCATGAGTCTATCTACTGGGTGCTTAAATAAATAATTGATTTAAATTACCAGTATCGGACGATATGATACTCCGTAGATACCCAGTAGTACAATCAATAACTGGCTGCAGTAGTGAACAGAAGAAAGAGTTGAGAGATTTTCAACAATCAATCCATGAAACCTCCATCACTTCCTATTCTAACCTCTAACATACCCATGTTGTTGATTTTTGGAGTCCAGAGGTCCAGCTATTTTAAGTGCTTACTTTCCAGGTCCATTTCAATGGTTTCCGTATATTTTGTGAGGTTGTAATGGCCGGATCTATTCTGAAAAGCCACTGGTAGATCGCTAAAATGATATATCTCTCGGATTCTCACCTCTTACTGCCTAGTGGTCCTCACTAAAACGTTGGCGTGCTACTAAATACTCGCCAGCCTTCTTTGCTTCGTGTCTATGCCCACCAAGTTCCAACCCACCCATGGTGAGATGGATGATCTTTATAAACCTAGGCTCAGTACCCTTTTTTTCTTCCATCGTCTCCTTTACGCCGGATATTCTCTTTCGAACCTCTCTGTCAAGTGTCAACTACATGAACTACCAATAACATTTGTCGAACCGGTACCTGCAAGTCATGCTTCCTCACATCTCACTCACATTGTTCGTCTTAGCTAGCATGATCGAGTCAATTCCGAAGTAGAGGCACAAACCTTGAGTTTAGCTTAGGCTTTACCCACCCTCGTTAAGCATCTTCAATCAATGCGAACAATTTCATCTACTTAGTATCTAGAGAGTACTTCCTCCCATCATGATTCTATTTCCAACCAATGTTTTACCACCTCCCTCCCACTCTCACCGAGCAGTGGCAACTATCATCTCGTACAATACAGCCCTATCATCGTATCTTTGCTACAAGCTGCATAGTTTTCCAATTCACAGCCTCAACTTGTTTACGCGTCCGAATTATTTAAGTGGCACCTCTGACCTACCTACCTTGATACCCCTGACTATTCTCAAAACTCTGTATGGCCCGCTCCCTTAACCGTCGTTCGCTTTACGCCATTAGGATTAACTCAGGATCCTGGAAGACATTTCTGTGCGTGCTACAATTTGGAATCTCCTTCATGACCTCATCAATACCGCCGAAATACTCTGTACACAATTTTGGGTCTTTTGCTGACCCCCTATTCTTGAATTTTAACCAATTACTTGATCTTAGTCTCTCACTGCGTAATGCTCAAGGTGAGCAATATTTAGACTTAATCAGCAGAAGATAACGGGGTGATCACAATAACGGTTTTTTTTTTTTTCATATCCACTTTCCACCAATCCTCATGAAGATCCAAAACTGATCTTTTTAATCCGAAACTCTCAATGAAATCCGATGAAGGCTTGTTATTACATTATTAGAGTCTTTCGATCCATCACGTAGCACTTGCATGATGGATTAACTTCGGACCAAATCTTGCTCAAAAATCATCCGGAAAAGTCCCTCACACGTGATGAAATCCTCCATCAGGAAGTTTTCGGGCGCCAAAGAAAAATCAGTTTCCCACTTATACTTCTTGGCGGCGCAGGTACCGATTTGAGAATGGGGTTCTGTATATGCGCAGTTCATGTCATGAAAAGCGTACACTTCAAACTTCCTTTCCTTTCTTCTGCTACAGAAGGAAGTTACAGTGAAGGAATTCGGTATTGGGGATTATTTCGAGAGAAGCTCGTATCGATAATTTAGGTAGGTACCGTAATTCTAGATTCCCAGTACCGTAAAACTAATGTGACCCTACCTAATTATAGGAACGAATGGAAGGAGGCTCGGGGATAATTCTCTGTAAGTCATCTTATATTTACGATCTACTACAACACTCCGTATTCTTAAAGTGTCGTAATCTGATGTTACAAAGTACTCCGTAAGTGCCCCATCAGCAACAACGGTACCGATTAATCATCAACTTTTTTCTTTTTTCTTTCTTTGCTACCTGTATTTTTACCACATATTTACATTTACACCAATCATGCTCGAAGCTTCGAGACATCCGGTACCTAGGTAGTAGGTACGGAGTAGAGTACTCCTTACTTACCCATACATCAACCATGAACCCGAACCTCACAGTTCTCCTAAAGAGCCGTGAGAGGTCTCACCTCTCTTCAACTAAATTATTTATGTCATCATACGTGATTCAATCATCAAACATCAAGGATTTCCTTGCCTCATCCTGCTCCTATCAGTATCCGTCCGCGCCAAATTGTGTCATTGAGATCTACCACAGATTTTATTACAATTTATATCCGTAAAGACTTGATTGAAATTTAAAGCATATATAGTGGATTTTTAAATCACACCAGGCTTTCAAGTGGGATGTACATTTTCGGTTTCATCTTTCTTTACTCCGCATATCAATCAAGTACTGTTGGATCTCGTATCGGTATCAAGGGAGTGAGTTATAAACGCTGTAAGAAGGGGATCTCGTACCGGTCGGTATTGATAGAGTGAATGCTGCGGAAGAAAAGACTCTTTTTATTCGCCTTGGTCGTAGTGTCGCGAGTGTATCATATCATACCAGAGCATAAAGTTATGCTTGGCACTCAACTCACTACATACTTCGCAACGTAGACCCAGTGACCCACCCACCCACAAGGAAAATATATAAAGTTTTGCAGTACATACATACGGAGTACATAGTACCTATGTATGTACGTATATGTCAAACTGCCAACGGTCCTACGGTATACCAGGTTTGTGCTTCCGTTCTGCGGAGCTTTTCTTTGAAGGAAATACATTTTACGGAGGGAGTACGAAGGGTTCTTACCTGTTCGATTCGAATTTGTTACCGGATTTCGAGTTCAAGTGTTCATGTCCCGGTAAGATTGAGTGAGCATTTGCGATATTAGTATGTTCTGGGTATCAATTAGATCGGCGAGGAATATAATCATTCTTTAGGGGAGATTTTGTTGTCTTATAGACGAATAGTTGAGAAATATTTACCTTTATCTTCTTTGACGCCGATACTCTAAACAAAAACAAAAACAATTTGTTCTGCTTCAAACTATATGCTGTGTTTTGCAAGAGCCGTTTGTTCGAAATGTCAACACGAGCATGAGAGGACATTTATTATCCTTCCATCAGACTCAACGATCCCGCTTTCTAGCTTTATAACAGTACATACCTTTGAGGTTTGAATACTTAATCTTTCGACCGGACTAACGTTCGGCCGAAGATTCTATCCGAATGTGAATTTCCAAGCGGGACTTTATAGTATTATTATTACATGCTGAGTTGAAGACCAAAGGGGAGGAATTCGAGCAGCGTATCTAAGATCTTACAAGTTGTAGGAATGTGGGAATTTATTATCATTGTATAGTATAATATGATTGGTTTGTGTTAATTCGGGATGTCCTCAGTAGGATATGTATTTTCTTTACGGAGTAAATATAATAAAAATAGGCAGTCTAGAGTTTGGGGGGATATATATCGCTCTAGTCGAGACGATGATGTTATATTATTCTGATATATTAGATATTCAGAATATTCTTGAATTGTATTTTCGAATTTGATGTTTGATTTTCTTTGACTTTTACGGTTTTGATATATAATTCTATAGTATTAGATGAGAAATATTCTTGACTTGAATGTTTATTTCGTCTGAGGTCTTTATGAGTAGTTGATTTTTATTATCTATTGTGTTTTTGAATTATTACTTCACCACTTATCATCTTTCATTGTATATCTATCTATCTATTTATTTGTTTATTAATATAAATATAAAGCTTCAAGATTTATAGATATACACATACATATGTTAAATTCTAGATTACTTTAGGATCCCTCAAGGACGGATGACCTTTGAAAGAGATGAGCCCGCGATTTTGTTAGCCGTTGAATAAATTCAGTATTTTTATGTCATCTGAGAAGAAACCTATTTACTTAATGACAATTAATGGCCAGTTCTATCTTTTCTAATCATCTTCATCTATTCATCTATTATCTTTAAAACAGATCGTTCTAGTAAACACTTCCTCCATTAACACCGTACTCATAATATCATCTAGACAGCACCACCAATTGATGTCTTCCCCCTCAAATTCTTCCAAGGCCAACGACTCCCCAAAGCCACAAAAAAAGCAATTCCCGTACAAGTTATCGCCATAGCATACGTAACTTTCAACCCCTGTAGATAACTTTCTATAATTCCCTGAATCGCGTCTCCCTCTTTACCAAATACATTTCTTAGTTCGCTAACTCCTACTGATAATACCCGAGCTGGAGAAACAGAAGGTGCGTATTGAGGAAGAACATGTAGAATACGATTTGCAAATGCTGCTTCGGCTATCGAGATGAAAAATGCGCCGCCGATGGTCTGGAGGAAAAGTACCATTGCTGTAACGGATGATAGGTCGGCTGGGGAAACGGTGGCTTGAGAGGAGATGACCGGGATTTGGAAAGCGAGACCTGTAGAAAGACCAGTGAGTGCTTGATAGCCTATCCATTGAGCGGAAGTAGAGGCCGCGCTAAGGGTATACAGAAGTCCGCATCCTATTGTTGCTCCAACTGCACTGAGAATCATGAAGGGAACGCTAAAAGAGTGTGTTAGTTACTTTTGACCTTTTCTTGATATAGAATGAAGACTCACAAGTGACCAAATGCAGAGATCAATGCCCCTGAAAGAATGGTAGCAATAGTAGTACCAATAATCATTGGTAAATTTCTCACTCCAGATTGAGAAGCCGAAACTCCAGAAACGACTTGAAAGTAATAGGGGAGATAGTAAAGCAGAATAAACCATCCACCACCAAGAAAAAATACGTATACCATTCCTACAGAAACAGTACGCTCTTTCAATAAACGGGCGACGATTATTCCACGTTCACCCTGAAAGTATTGAATTACGATGAAGAGAGCGATGAGAAGGACGAAGCCGACGAGAGTACCAATCACATCGGCAGATTTCCAAGCTTTAGTTTGGCCACCCCATTGGAGAGCTAGGAAGAAACAGACGAGACTGGCCATGATTGTGAAGGTTCCGGGGAGGTCCATTTGTAAAATCTTTTCTTTGAGGGTAGCCGGCGTCGGTACTGCATTTGGAGGGGTGGTAAATACTAGAAAGTGGATATATTAGTTTCATGCTATATTCATAGAGTAAGAAGAATCGTGAGTACTCACAAAACAGAATAATAGCCGCTGCAACACCACCAATAGGCAAATTGATATAGAAACACCAACGCCATGTTAATTTATCTGCGAATACACCTCCAAGAAGGGGTCCAACTACAGATGCTACTCCATAAGATGCCCCCAAAATCCCTGTATATGCTGCGCGATGTTGGGGCCGAGCTGCGAATGCTATAATCGTATATGCTCCAGAAGCAATTCCTGCACCTCCAAGTCCAGAAATGGCTCGGCCTACTATTAGAGCGGTGCTATTTGGGGCAACGCCTATGAGGTTGAAATTAGTTTCAGTTTTTGAATGTGGATCTTGGGAGAACATACCGCAGATTAAGCTTCCTAGCTCGAATATGAAGATGGACATGAGGAAGGTTATCTTTAGTGGGAAATATTTGTAGGCTTTTCCCCATGTTGATTGGAAAGATCCCACGGTGAGAAAGAATGCCGAGCCATACCAGCCGACCAGATCTAATCCATGGAATTGATCAGTGATTTTGGGAATTGCTGTAGCCTGTTGTTGATGTTAGTTATGTACTTGATTGAAGGGTGTAATGTTGTTCTTCATTTGTAGAAGGACGAGAAAATATACATACCACAATCGTCATATCTAAAGAAACTAGAAAGATACTGAGTGATAAAGCAACCACTATCATCACCATCGCAAAGGCTTTTGGATACTCTAGACCATCTTCCTCCTGTCTATTGTTATTTACTTCCTCATTTACTACCTCCGCACCATGTGTACTGTTCTTCTCCTTTCTCAATGTCAAATCATCAATTGAAGGAGCATTACTCTTTTCCAATTCAGTATCAGACATCATTGTCGTTGATCTCGAATTCTCCATTTTTGCTCGCTCGTTTTGGAGAGCAATCTTGATATTTCCGTGTATGCTCTATAGGAGAAGGATCGAGCGGGAAGTAATGGTAATCGGAATTCAGACAAGGTAAAAAGGTATGAAAGTGAAACGTCTGATATGGAGAATTATTCTCTTTCATCATGACAACAGCAGGATCCTTTTATATAAATCATACAAAGTCTTCTCATTCAACTCACTCATACCTGAGTATTGGATATTGACTCTTTCAGCGGTTGCCATGTGGAGATGACTTCACAGAGGCGCCTTTGGTGCAGGGTAATAGGCATGCGCATACATGCTTACACATTCTCTGATTCTTTCGCCGATAGTAAAAAGGAAAGATCAACCCTGGCCGAGCCTTTCCAAAGATGATTCTAGTTTGTAGTAGAATCTTCGAAATTATATCCGCCGCTGAACGGATGTGCATTTCGGTAAAATCCCAAATTTGCTTACGGCTATCAGGTGGCGATTAACTTGAGCCTGCTTATAATAATAACAATAGTAGATATTCGAGCAAATGAGTATCCAATGGAAAAGTTGGTGGGATAAATGTGATGTGGTGGAATAAGGTGGTTGCCATCGACCTAGTATGCATTTGGTGGTTGAAATGAGTGAGTATGAGTCATCCTGAGAAGTGATGACTAGGTAGTAACGTTCTATCGATTGACTACCTACCTTGAAGTTTGGATGAGGAACTTTCACTTCCAACGCAACCAGCCAACCAACCTGCAGAAAAAGCAGAAGATTGACACACAAAGACTGAGTCTTGCTGTATTTGATGCAAATTTAAATTGGGAAAGCTACCTATTCATTGCAATTGAGGCCCGGGAAGAGTCATTTATAATTAGGTATATTACCTACATATTCAATCTTTGCTTTTCAGCTTTTTACCCAGTCACGAGATCCCCTCAAATGCATATGGCAGAATACCGAGATTGAGGTGTTAACGTTGTACAGAACTCATGAAACAGCTTCAAAGTTGAATATGGCGACGTTTGGCTCATTCAGCATGATTCGAACAATCAATCAAATCACATATTCTGAATCGAATCAATGGGTAGACGGAACAATCAAGATTATGGCATTTGAAGATTTGGTTTGGGGGACGTTCCATGAATTCGAATAGATGCATTCACCGGTGTCCTAGCTAAGGTTATAAGCTTAGTCAAGATCCTAATTCTCTCTTAAATCCAAGCCCGCTTGATATTGAGTTGGTTATCTACAGTTAGGTACTTAAAGATTCAAGTAAAGTATCGGGCGAATTATTTCCCTAGATCACATGATTCTTTTCTGTATTACAGTACAGTCCTCAGGTAAATTGTGTCCTGTGGATAAGTTTTGTATCTATAAAACTTCCTTTTCCTGAACTTCTTACAACTCCATTCAAAAGATTCAGGGCTTGGTTTTCTTACAACCTACAAAAATGGGAAAGTATTTTGAGCTTTTCCTGGTGTAGACAATCTGGTTAAGATCTGTCGTCTTCCATACCAAACTCGATACTTCTCTTCATCTCCCATCTCAATTTGCAAAAAGTCTCCAAGAGGTTATTGAGCAAATTCGCAATTTCGATTGCTCCATCAGTAATGAAATCATCAGAAACTATATTTGATGGTAGTACTAATTCCCATCCACCTTTGCGTATACACCCTAACTTACCTTTCAACAGAATTCACAATGAGTGTATATGCGGATGAGTACGACAAAGCTGGAGCTTCACTGGTCGATGTTTTACCTGTCGAAATGATCCGGGCTATCTGCGAAAATCTCCTGGTAGAAGATGTAGCTAATTTTCGATTAACGAGCAAGGTTTGCGCCGCAGCTAGAGTAGATCGCCTCGTCCAGGTAGTCTACGTTACATTTACTAGAGAGAGCTTCCAAAAACTGCCCAACATCTCGAAACATCCCGAGATATCGAAGCATGTCATAACCACATGGTATGAGCCACTTGGTTTGGTGGCATGGGACGGAAATGAATTTCACAACAGGGGATACGGCTTGACTGACCTCAGGGGGCAAGAAAATAGTAAGAAAACCCTCAAAGTCACAACTTTTGGTTCAAACATCTCATGCTTTTATAGTTTACAATAAGTCTTGGGAAGATCAGATTTTCATGAAGGAGAGCAAATTTAGTAAATGGGTTTTTTCACAAGTGTTGCCAAAGTTCAGCTCTCTGAAAAGATTCGTCATGAAAGGAAGTATCGCGAGACAAAGAAGGCTTTTATCCCATGATCTCAACACTATGTCAATCATTACCCAATTTGGATCTATTGATAGGGAGTGCTACGAAGAAGTTTTAGCATTTTTTTCTGCTGCTGGAAAGGCTGATACGAAACTGGAGTATCCTCACCTTGACCTAATAGACTTGGATATGCTGTATCGTGCCTCAAATAGCACCGGTATCATATTTTCAGATGGGCCAGATGGACCAGATGCTCGATATCTTCGCTATCTTCACCTTGGAGTGTGGGACTCGCCCTCTCGCAACTGTTACCACGTATTGAGGCAATTGCTACAAGCTACGTGTAACCTCAAACATCTCACCATCACAAACACTCCTGGCCTCGGGTATATATAGATTGGGATGAAGTCGTACCGGGTTTGACATTGCCACATTTGAGAGTCCTGGAATTCTCCTATGTCGAAGGCAGCAGTACGTCGCTTGCCAAGTTCCTCCAGAGACATGGCAAAACTCTAAAAACCTTTCAAATCCGGCAGTGTAGCTTAAGAAACGATCTCAGAGACTGGGGTGAAGTCCTTGATACAATCAGAAATGATTTGACCCTTCAAAAAGTGAAATTTGGGGGCATTAAATTTCGAGCGCCCAAGATTCCAACAAGCTTTGTGGATGGCCAGGTCTATATCACATCGATACATATCTACCATGGCCACCAATTTGAGTCGTTACTGAATGATCGCCTTTTACACAAGGACCTCTTAGCGAAAGAATGTTCCCTCATACCGAGCGTACTTTGGTACGACTATCTCGCCTTTGTTATGATTCAGAGACAAAAGGCGAAGGCAAGGTCTGAAGAACTTGAGTCACAAGGACTTACATGGGATATAAAAAATGAAATAAATTTTCAGCTTCGCCAGTTCCTCTGCGATTAGTAGGAAAATGACTAGATTATTGGCATCGTTGATAATTTTCATATTCAACACATACCCTCTGTTGAAGGACAGCATCTTTCCGAATAGTTAATATTTATGACCTCCAATGAATTCAATACTTTTCATATGATAATGATCCTATTCGAGTGAACTGAAGATATGTAATCCCAGCTATAAAACGATCACATACATACCTTTTGAGCATTTATTTTCCATACCCCAACATCTTCTCCATCTTCTCCACCTTCTAAATCCATTACTATTCATCCACTCTACTATTATATCCCTAAATCACCTCCATCATCATCTCCCATATACTATATTATCTCCACCCCGTCCATCGTCAACTACCAACTATCAACAATAACCTCTCATCATTCACCACAGCAACTAAAAGTTCCCTCTTGAGTCTCAATACCCCTTCAATATATACCCTCCACATCTCCTCCGTGTATCAAGGAATAAGGAATATTATAATATCTTGTTGACCTCCTGGGATCTTGGCAGCATATGCATATATATTGCATGATGCATATAAGGAGCAAACAAAACTCAACTTTTAATTCATTCTTTCCTTTTTGGTATACTGTTTGTTTGCTTTCAATATTTTGATTTCAAAGCACTTTAATTCCGAAGGCTGAATACCTAACCCTATTCCTTCATTTTTTTGAATATATACTCGCAGCTTAACTGCTTAGCTAGAGAATCAATCAATTCAATCTGATGCTCTTTCTGGTCTCAAGAAACCCAATATATCTTCATCCCCAATCAACCTGCTATTATGGCTACCTATCTAACTAATCTTACAATCTGTTGTATACACGAATTCATTATTCTATTCATTTTTACATTTTACATTCTACTTTCAAAAATTGAAATTAAATCTGGATTTTGATATTTTAATATATAGTAAATGTGACGGAAAAGTCGTAAACGGAGTCAATTCAATTACTTAGAATCTAAAACTAAAGAACTAATGTGACGGAAAAGTCGTAAACGGAGTCAATTCAATTACTTAGAATCTAAAACTAAAGAACTAAGAAGATTCTAAGTAAGAAGGTCTTTATATAAAGGGCTAGTGCACGTGAGCCACTAGTGGGTAACAACCGTCACGTAACAACTAAGAGGATTCTAAGTAAGAAGGTCTTTATATACAGGGCTAGTGCACGTGAGCCACTAGTGGGATAACAACCGTCACGTAACAGTAAATAAATAAATGATTTCATATATTGAATTTAATTTTAACAATGATATTTAATCTTTTTAAGTTTTTTTTTTTCATAAATCTATTTTTTATAAAATCAGAAATTATATGTTACGACTGTCACACTCAAGAATACTGGGTAAAGTATCTTGTATTAGAAAATACTAAGCTAAGGAGAAAAGAAGAAGGAAAACAAGAGTAGAGATTGATTGATTGATTGTGTTTATCGTCATAGGCCGTAGGCCCACGCGCCTTGGCGCGTGATAACCTTAGCCATCTATTCCAGTTTTGGACAAATGACGCTCAGAGGAGAAGCCTCTGAGTGGTTTACTAGCTAGCTAGGGGGAGTATTTTTATACAATTTAAAGGGGGCTAGGGCAGGGTTTACATGATTGCCTTCGCAGGGGGGGTTTGGGCCGGTAGGCCTTTTGGGGTTGTAATTGTGGTCATCCTCGTCCACTAGATCACTACCTCTTGATCTCTCTCCCTGTCTCCTCGTACTTGTTTTGGTTGTTCGTATGCATACTTGTTTTTTTTTTTTTTTTTTTTTAATGAAAGAAAAGGGAATGATGAAAGAGAGGAAAGAAGAGGAAGGAAAAGCACCCTTAGAGACCTATTAACTCCGTTTGAATCCAATGAAAGAAAGAAAGTTTTTTTTTTATTTTTTTTTATCTTGCACCTGTGTGCCACGGGCAGATTTTTGTGTAGAACTTGGTGTATTCTAGCCATTCGGCTAGTTTGGCTATACCGGTGGGATTTCTTAGAAGCCAGGGGATAGCTTCGGAGGGGGGGCTCTTTGTGAGCGCTTTGAAGGCTTTTCCTTTTTTGCAAAAGAAAAAGTGTAATGGAGTTTTCCTTTTACCGCACGAGCAATGGACGTGGGCTGTAGTGTGATTGAAGCGTTCATGGTATGCTGCGAAGTCGCCATGCTGTGATCTGATAGCGAGAATATGGTGGAGTGTGGCTCTCTTCAGAGAGAGGGTGTCTGTATTAGAAGTGTGGTTGAATTGGAGATCTTTGTAGTATTGTGGGCTGACTGTATTCCATAATTGTTCGTCTGCTTTGTTGGCCCTTGTTCTGATCATTCTTTTTAGGGATGCTAGCGTACAGATCGGGTTGAGGGGAAAGGGGAGTTTTGTTCCTTCCTTAGCGGCTTTGTCAGCTATTTCGTTGCCAGGGATATCCAGGTGCCCTGGGACCCATCGGACGCGGATTTTCCCGGGGGAGGTGTGTGGGAGCCTTGGTCTAACAGCCCAAGCTTGTGTGAGCTTCAGAAAGTCTTCAAAGACTCTCTGTGAGGAACCATTGAAGTGGGATCCTAATCGGAGAGCAGCCTCGTGGTTGTCTAAGAAGATCCAGAGATCTGTGGCCAGTTTGGTTGATGCTAGAGTGAGGGCTTTTGCTGCCCCTGCTACTGCGGCTGTGGCTTCTGCATCGAACACTTCTGCATTTGTGCCTAATGAGAAAGAATGGTGTGCTATCTGAATATCGAATTGTGAGATTACGAATCCGCCCCCAGTTGCGCCATCCTTGCTTTCACTTTTTGAGCCATCCGAGAAGATTTGTATATCGCTTCTTGGGATCTTGGCGTGGAAGGCTTTGAAGTCTTCGGCTGCTTGTGCCTTCGTTCTGCCCATCGGACCATTGATGCGGGCCTCGGCCTCTGCCCTCGACTCTCTGATTTCCCAGGGTGGGAAGGCCAAGGGGTTTATGTGTTCAGTCTCCGGTAATGCTGTGATGAGCCTTGCGAATCTTGTATCTGGGGTGCGGTTATATTCTCTGGCTTTGGTTATGTTCTCTGCTCTGATCCTGAGAGGATGGTAAAGGTCTAGTCTGGTGGTTCGTGCCGCATATAATTGTGAAATCAGGTTTAGCTCGATCTCGGATGGTCTGAGTTTGGCTTCCTCGTAGAGTACTGCTGTGTTTGTGGTTTTGTATACTGGGAGGATTGCCCTTGTACAGGTGATTACCACTTTGTTGAGTAAGCTTAGATGGCTGTCCACTACATTTGAGATCGAGATCGGGTTGTTTAGGGCATTCTTCTTTGTTCTGGTTCGGCCTGGCCACCACGTTTCCGAGGCGAAATAGCACTTTTTGAGTATGCAGGCTTCAGCCACTTTCCTGGTGAGATATGGGGGTATCCCTCGGTGTGTATTGCTGAGGGATCTCAGTGCGTTGGCTCCCTTGAGGGCTTTGGCTGCGAGGATCTGGACATGTGGTTTGAAGCATAGTTTCCTATCGAAGTGGACTCCGAGCCATTTGAGCGGGCCAGGTTTGACCTCTATATTCATAGATCCGGTGTGTATTGCAGGGGTATCCGTTAGTGTTCGGTGTCCTTTATAGAAGTGTATAAGCTCAGATTTCTTGGGGTCAAAAGTGATACCTTCGGTTTTTCCCCATTCGAGAGTTTCTTGCATATCCATTTTTAGAGAATCGCAGTTTGTCTGTAGTGAGTTTGATGTCGCTAGTATCGCGATATCGTCTGCATATCCGAATCTGCTCTGTGGTTTGCCCATCCAGAAGAGAGGCGCGATGTAGAGCATGAACAGGATCGGGGAGATCGGTGAACCTTGAGGAAGACCGCATTCTAGCTTTGTTTCCGGGCCAGTCTCGCCGTCTAGTCGGATCTTGATGGATCGATTAGTGGCGAAGGACTGAACCCATCTAACCAGGTTGTTTGGCCATCCTTGTTCCCGAAGGCGATTCACTAGTCTTCCTGGTAGCACTGCGTCAAAAGCACCTTTTACATCCATTGTGAGCAGGGTGGTCTTTAACCCTTGTTTTAAGGATGCCTCAATGTCGTGTGTAACGCAAGTGGTGAGGTCCACTGAGGATCGCAAGGGTAGAGCTCCGAGCTGCTGGTTCGCTAGGACTTGGTAGTTTAGAGCAAGCCATGATACCTTCTTCGCAATGAGTCTTTCGAGGCCTTTGCCTAGGACCGAGAGCAAGGCAATTGGTCGGTATGATCTTGGGTTGGTATAATCTGACTTGTTGGGTTTAGGGATGATTACGATGGTAGCTAATCGGAAGCATTTTGGGTGGTGTCCTAGGTGTAGACAGCCTTTGAAAAGGGATAGGGTTACTTCTTTTATCTGTAGCTATGCGACTTGTAGGATTTTTGTTGGGATTTCGTCTGCGCCAGGTGCTGTGTTCCCTGCTTTTAAAATGGCCAGCTCTATATCTTGTATAGCTATATCAGGGAAGGTGATAGATCTGCTTGGGGCTGTAGGGGTATCGAACGGGATGTCGTCAACCTCGGCTAGGTTTGTCAGTAGGTTGTTGGCGAAGGTTTCCCTTTTCTCTTCGATAGTATTTGCAATAGTTTGTTTTGATAGATCTGCTAAAGGGGGGGTACGGTATATTCCTGTGGATTGATGCCATTTGGCCATTCGATATACATCGTTTATATCTTCTACTTTATCCACTTTCGTAATATAGAAGGTGTGTTTTGCTTTTCGGACTGTTTTCCGAAGAGAGCGTTTGGATGTAGGTGTATTGGTGATTCTATGTTTATACACAGCCTTTATACAGTCCTTGTTCCACCAAGGTTGTTGAAGGGGCCCGTTTATGGATCTTCTTGCAGATCCTGTATAGGCTTTTGTAAGGGCTTGTGTAAGGGATGATGCGGCTTGATCTAGGTCTCTTAGAGAGGGTGTCCTGGGGATAGCTGCAATGTTGGTGAGATTAGTTTCTAGTAGGTCTTTAAAGAGCGTTTCATTCAATGTATTTAGCTTGAGTTTCTTTGCAGGCTTTTGGCTTCGGTAATTCCAGTGAAGGTAGGTTTTTAGGGTGCTGTGATCTGAGGTGCACTCTAGTTGTTCAGCGAGGGCGGTATACGCTGTATAGGGCCCTGAGAGGAAGGTGAGGTCCAAGACGTTTCCCTTTGAGTGAGTAGGAGTTCCGATTGGGGAGATGAGGTGTAGATTCCGGGAGTTTGACCATTCTACAAAGGGTTCGGCTAGCGTTGAAGGGGATGGATGGAGGGGATTCCAGTTGGGGTGGTGGAGGTTGAAGTCGCCTAGTAGGATGGCGTTGTTTGGGAAGTTTTGGAGTTCAAAGAGTGCCTTGATGGCTTGATTGCCATCTGTGCATTGTGTTGGAGCGTTGTAAATATTTATAATGGTAAATATTGTATTATTTGTAGATATTAATTGTATAAATATTAGATCTCTGGAGATTATCGGTCTGATCTGGTTGATCTGAATTCCTATTTCTTTTCTGATATAGGTGAGGACACGAGGGTTTTCCTTCCAATCGTCTAATGGAGTGAAGATTTCGTAGAAGGGGTGAGTTTTGGTGATTTTTCTTGAGGTATCTTTGTATATATATGGCTCCTGGATCGTGATGATATCAATTTGATCTATATTTGCTAGATTGAGGACGAGATCGTGTGAGATCCCTCCTTTACCTACATTGGTT
>NW_001820835.1:2316336-2367302 GCF_000146945.2 Sclerotinia sclerotiorum 1980 UF-70 | reverse complement strand
GAGGCGTTTGGTCCGAGGACTTTCTTTAGGGCTGTGCCGTAAAGCGGGAGATCCAGCGCTTCGGGCTGGGTGCATTTGGCTTGAGGGGGACGAATAAGCGGTTATCGGAGGGAGTCTTGTTTGTGAGGGCAATGGTTGGAGTAGAGGCTTTCTGAATGTAGGAGGGCTTGGGGCCTATAGGCATTGTGGGTGTACTTGTGTGAGTGGTGGTCGGGGGGGAAGGAGGGGAAAGGGGGGTGACAGGCGGAGTAGTAGCTCCCCTAGGGGGGGGATGACCAGTAACAAAGGCGTCGAAGTGCTGTTCGATGGTTGCCTTAAACTCAAGGCAAAGGGAGGTGAGGAGTTTTCGTGAACTCGGTGGGAGAGCGCGGACTTCCTCAGAGCCTAGGTAGGTATCTAGGAGTTGGGTAACTGGGTTGAAGATGGATTGAGCATCGTTGACCTTATTGAGAAGGTTGCTGGCCTTGTCGGAAAGTGTTTTAGAGAGGTTTGGGGGGCTTGGGGTAGCCATCGTTTTGAACAAGAGTAGAGAGTTTTCCTATGATTAAATACAAACGGGGCATGCCACGTGACCCGGAGGTGTGAGGCGTCACAACGACGGTGTAACGATACTGTACTGGAGGCAGCGGCTGCCTAAGGTTTCATCGGGTTGGTAGTTGTGGGTTAAGTGTCACGATTCATTAATTCACGTGACCTCGAAGACCTTGAGGACCTTTTGGACCTTAGGGTCCCAGAGGTCCTCAAAGATGATATAGGGTATATAAACATTCATTTAGTCTCGTAGTTAAGGAGCTTTGTGATCAACTTAATTATCAATTAGTTTACCTACCTTCTACTTGATCTAGTAACGAATTCACTTCCAAGTGAATACCAGTGATAAAGCCTTAACGCACAACTATTAACGAGATGAAACCTCAGGCAGCCGCTGCCTCCAGTACAGTATCGTTACATTAAGGCTTTATCACTGGTATTCACTTGGAAGTAAATTCGTTACTAGATCAAGTAGAAGGTAGGTAAACTAATTGATAACTAAGTTGAGCACAAAGTTCCTAAATTATAAAACTATTCTAATTATATATTCATCGTTTTTTTGAATGCTAATTATATTAGTTAGCTAGCAGAGCTATCATATTATGTGATCTCTTATTGGCCTCAGGATACTAATCCTGAAACGATTCTTATCCTGGGATAATATAGTTTTTAGGATAATTGTCCTGGGACAAATATTATCCTAGGATACTTTATTCTGGGACGCATAACGTTCTAGGACACTAGTCCTATGCCTTCATGGTTGCCTAATCGTTTTGTCCTAGGATAATTATTATCCTGGGACACATTTTATCCTAGGACACTTGTCCTAGAATTCCTTATCGATAAGGGAACCGCGGTAAACAACAGCCTAAACCTCCGTACTTGTTTTTATTGTATAATATTAGTCGCGGTTCGTGACAGACGGCTATCATCAAGCGCCGCGTCACATGACCGACTTAAGGTCACGTTACCCTAAGTTAGTCATGTGACGCGGCGTTTGATGATAGCCGTCGTAACAGTGGTCTCCCCACCTTAAGCAAGCACAGACATCGAATCTGATCGAAAGCACGTGATCAAGGATTCCCACCTTGATGGGACGATAGAGGGCAGTGGGATGCATAGTACGAAGGTCTATATAACTGGAAAGAGTTTCCTTATTGTAGAGCTTCGTGCTCAAGATCAATCATTTAGTATACTCTACTATTAGTTACGAATTACATCATTGTCATTACTTAAGTCCCTGCTTGACGCCTAGTTATAAACCACCTCGAGAGCCTAGAGTACTTCCACGTGATCTAGACGGCAAACCTCGTAACATTATATACATTTAAGATTATTTAATACAACGACCTAAAAGTGCTCTATATTATTAAATAATACACTATACTCCATCTAATCCATAAACTAATAACTTCCTTCGTCCTCCCCCCGAACTACATATTCGCTCCTCGCCAACCCCACCAATCACAAACCCCACACTCCATACATCTTCCCCGGCCTCCCCTTTCTTTTCCCTTCCTTGTACTCTGTACTATCCCTTTCACCGCATTCGCAATAACCCCCTCCACCACCTCTCTCTCAAACCACATAGCATAGTTCTTCACTCTCCACATAATACCTCTCCACTCTCTCCACACATGCATGCAGAGTACATATGGTGAAAATAAAAGGGGGGCGGGAAATAGAGAGTGTATTTGTTTCCACCCTACTCCACAGTGCACACTAACCTAGATACTCCACTTTCTTATATTTCCCAGATTTCCAGATTTCCAGATGTCCAGATATCCAACTCGTCATAGTACACCAGGTAAGGTCAATTGAAATGAAATGATGATGAAATGATGAAATGACGAAATCGAGGAGATTGAAAAATGAAATTTTTTATTCTGCGGGATTTTTTATTGGGCTGGTGGATTATGAGATTGAGATTGAGATTGGTCGTTAGCAGTATTGTTGAAGAAATTGTTTGTTTCTATCTCTCAGACTTTAGATATGGTTGGATGTAAGATTAGAATTTAGAAAAGGGAAGATTGAGGGACGGTATTGTTTGAAGAAATCAGATAGATCAGAAGAGAAGAAAAATGTAAAGGAAGAGTTCACTTTAAGAATTGAGTACTTCTCATCATAAGCTATTGAACTACTTCCTATTCCTTGAGTAATAATTCTGGAATGAGAAATTTTGTGATTTGATATACATGCCCCCTCCTGTTTTGGATATCACTACCTAACACAATACCAAGAACCAATGCTAATAATATCAAAATAATACTTCATGATCAATTATCATTACCATCATAAACGCCCTCTAGAGACACCATAACCTTATATCCTCTGGGCTTCCAATTCCAATTCCAATTCCATATCCATATCCATATCCAAAACCTCGTCCAAAATCTTGAACACCATCCCGTATCCTTATTAATCGCCTTGCCGTTCTATGAACCTCCATGTAAATTATCCAATAAAAAACGTTCGCATATGTTCATAATCATGCTGCATTCAAACTGCCGCTTCACATTTCAGATGAGGTTCTACTTTCACTCATCAATCTCCTTGTGGGAGTAAACCGATCCGGGGCTGTCACTGCAGCAGCTGGTCTTGCAAGATCCAGTTGTGCTTGGAATGTTTCGGAGTATGTTGGAGGTCCCAGAGGTGGACGTGCTGATGTACTTCGACTCAGCGGCCTTAATTCCTCATTGTGATTCGACTCTGCTGTACTTGTGATCGGTGGTGATGTGCCTCCTATAGATGTACGAATCCCCGAATTGCTCGCAGTTGTGGCAGTTGTGGCAGTTGGTCGCGAAAGTTCCGCGGATAGTCTCGACGCCGCGCCCGATGCATCGTGTCCCGCAGTATTACTGTTATTACCCGGAATCGCCGCAGTTGGCGCACTAAGTGCGCTGTCGGCAGTGCAATGTTCTTCATTAGAAATCATCATTGCGATTCCATCTTCACTTCTCAAACTAGGCGGTTTGTCACCCTCCACATAAGCCGGAGGTGCCTCACCCCTATCATCCAGCCCCTCTTGTCTTTCCCTATGCCCACCCATCGTTGCCATCGTCATCCCCATCAGTCCGGATCCCCCTCTCCTGGGTCCGAATCTCGTTCTAAAGTCTGTGAAGGCTTGTACATCGCGTGCCAAAGCACTCCGTCCATTATTTCGTTGGAGCTCCGCCTTGCGCACTCGACGTCGAGTTATATAGAGAAGAATGAAGAAGAGGATAACCACGAAGACGGCGACTATCACGAAATAGTAGTTGTAGATATGGCTGGAAGTATCTTCAACTTCCGAGCTGGAGTCGGATGGGTTCTGGTTAGGGTTTTGCGCGTTGGAGTTTTGAGGGGTGTATGATGGAAGAGGATCAGGAGTAACATAACCGTGTAATCTGCGCGTAGGACAATTTGGGAAAGATTATCGACAGTAAGATGAGAGCTGAAGAGAAAGGCTGGCTGTTGCATTGGCAGATATTTTTCTGATATCTTGATGTCATCTCTAATTGAGGACGTTATTTTGCGGAAGGAAAGGAACCAAATCGCTTGAGGAGGGATAGATATAGCGGCGCTTAGGATATAGTACTCGTCATCAAAAACCTTTCTATCTATTGAGCTATTTATTGGACTATTTTCGGAAAGATCGCAAGTAGATCGTAAGTAGATCGTAAGTACGTAGTAGCAAGGATAATCTTTGCGGCACTTTGTACGAGTACGAGATGAAAACTACAAACAGCAGGTTGATGAGCAGAGAAAGGTTGGTGGGCTAAGAACAAGAAAGAAATATTAATCATATTCAAGCGCGCCAGGATATGTCTTACAATATGTACTTTTTACTAAAAACCAAAGAGTCTTGCGCCTTCCACTGCTTACCTCACTGTACTGTTGCATTCTACTAGGTATACAAAAGTTGGATGCAGTTGTGCCCCATCCGAGACTGCCCGTGACTAAAAATCATCATGCCTAGAAAGTTTATCTCTGAATGGACCAATGTGGAGAAGAGTATTGGGAATAGTTCCCGGATAAACGGCTCAGCGGGGATTTCCTCGCTCCGCTGAGGGGCCGACTTCCATTTAATCGATTGAAGATTGCATTTAAAGTGTTCGGAAAAGAGTATATACTAACTACATACCTACGTAGTACGCAGAGTATATATACCGGTATCTTTTGGCTCCAAAATAAACAAGGATTAAGAACTAATAATTCATCCCATCATTTTTGTTACCTAGAAGGAAGAATTCCGCAAACTTCGGTCAAACGTTATTATTTCAATCAATCCTGCAGGTAGGTACTTTCAACACACCGTACTTCCTGCTCCAAGCCAAGCCAAGAACATAAAGCGGACAAATACTATACAATATTGGGCAATGAGTCAGAAGAGTATTGAAATGGGCAAAAATAATCCCGCAAAAATAGGCAAAGCGAAGTTTTGTTGTTCGTCGTGGCGGGGTGCATGCATGAGGTTGTGAGGCTGAAGATTGAAATGCTGAGATATATGGATGACTTTGGAAAGGCGAAAAATGAATGGAAGGGATAAAAAGGATGAAAGAGAATGATGAAGAAATATAGATGAGATTAATATTTGTAGCTGGAGGATGAGTTATTTACGATTTCGGTGAGGCGATGGGGTTGCGCATGCTGAAGATCTCGCAGATGTTTGTTTGAGTACCAAGTATCGCTTGGAAGGCTGATTATTCACCATCAATTGATGATATGGATATTTTGTTTAGAAAGTGTTACTACAAGTTGTCGCCGAGCATATCTATCCTATGTTTTCCTGGGTATATGTACAGTCCTTTGGCAAGGTCCAGAGTACTGTTCAGACTGTAAACCGCCAGTGTCTATAGCGCATTGCTTGAACCGTCTATTCACGACTTTTTCTTTACCTGCTTGCGATCATTTGTTATGTTTTACACAATTATGTACCTTTGACAAGGCTACACAGCAATCATTTTGGACATATTTTACTACGGTCATTGGACCTATCCTAGAACATTGAAATGGGACATGTACAACTAATATTTCGATTCTGCCAAAAATACTGTGCTCAATCTTGATATTCTGTCAACTTATGATATTTGAATCAAATCCATCGGTCATAACAGTTGCAGCGAGACTGAACTGGATCGATTCTCGACGAGGTCCTTTCGATGCACACAACTTGGGTCAGATGCCGATCTTGACTTTGCAGATGTTTTCATTACACTGTTCGAAAGGCTTATGACCAAGCATTTTTCTAGAAATTCAGTGGTGACTCGTCGAAAGTAATTTCATTGCTGAAGTGATGATGATTCGTGGAAATCGGCTTTGATTTGGAGACTTCGGACGTGGGAACCTATCGTGATAACGGTTAGGACAACCCTCCGACCCTTGGCTGGCTTTACTAGCTTTCAAATGGGAGATCAGAGTTGGATTTCTGTTTCTTGTAGAGGATACCGAGATAGAGAAAATTATGACCGTTAAATCCATTGAATGCCTTGGCCGAGGTCTAATTCATCGAAGGTGTTATGATACTGAAGAGAAAGTAACCATAATATCATTTCAGTGAGACCAGAGGGTTAACTACCAAAGTGCCATCATTTTCGCGGAAGTGGCGAAAAGCGGAATAGGCTCAGGCATGCCTAAAGGCCCTGTGTCACTACAACGGTACCCCTAACAAGCTCTTGCTATATCCCAAAGTTAATATGTGTATAGGCATGTGACAAAGCATTCAGATCACAATCGCCTGCTTGGAGGACAGAAGGACCCTCATTGTATTGACGACAAAATCAAGAACTCCGGCATCCAAGCTCAAAGCACCGTGATAGCAGACTTAAGATTGCTGGTATCCCGTGCTCTTTTGCACGAGTTAAGACATGCGTGCACACACAATACTAGCATGGAATTTTAATTAATCCATCGCAGTTTAAAAATTACCCTCCGTGCAGAACAGATGACGTTGGCCAGAATAGGGATGAATGGTGGTAAGAAGGTGTCATCACAAAGAACAAAAATGGAGCACCGGAACATGCGGACAACTATTGTGAGAATTGTAGCATCATCCTAACAGGTGAAAATAGATTCAAATACATTATCCATCTTACCTGCCTTTCTGGGCTCTATATGCGGATTACCAATACACTCTGCCTTGGACTGATGGAAGAGATGAGCAGAACGCGGTGATAGTCGGTGAGTTGAGGATACAAGATGGGAGACTTTGGAGATACACTGATATCACAACTCGAATGAGGAAATTGATGAAAGCGTTCAAAGCATAGAAAACTGGAATAACACAGCTACAAGTGATAGATTACCGAATCACACGGTGATAGTAATCGCGGCTCGTAGACCTCGAAGATCCCAGTCTCCCTTTATATCTCATCTCAATTCGGAATCATGTTTTAAGCCGTTGATCTTAGGTAAATCTACGATTTCTTGATAGCAGGACATCACATTTACTCCTGAATCTTTCTGATGCGCCGGCATAATAGAACTATGAGACTTTCACTTTCACTTTCAATGTCATCATAGGGAGGGATATTTTGGTCTGCAGAGGTAGTTTTGACCCAATAGCTTTGATATATTTAGATGGCAATCCATCAAAGTTTTATGAATAGATGATATATGAAGGCAGTTTTCTTGTGATGCCAAGAAATGTACACATCCAGAAACCTGTATGAACTGTTTGATGGAGGTTACCCTAATAAGGTTAATGGAATTCTGCCGATATGTCGCTTAATTAAGCTTAGACGTTCATATGGGCAGAACCACTTCACTGGCAGAACAAAGGCCGTACACACAACTTATTCCCTACCAATATCAATAAGGCTTTCTTATTCGATACATGAAAATCACGAGAGAAGCCATTCCGAGAAACCAAAACAAGAAGAAACGGTCTATAAATTCATTATGCCACGAGCTATCAGAGGTATGTATAATTACTATATCTTCACAATATATTTTCCTTGCTCCACAACCTGAACTCTTGACCACAACAGCGTGCTAGCCAATATCCTGGAACACTCCGCAGAATACAATGACAAAATATCACAAGTGTGCATTTCAATTATCTATTAAAAAGTCTCTGGGTCATACATACGCATATATATACTAACATAAAACCAAGGTGTCCTCGTGGAATGCGATCCATCTATCAAATCCATCGTCGTCAAAATAGATGCCGATTCATCGCATGCGTATATTGTCGAGGATTTAGATGATGAAACTCTAGTCATCAAAGAGAATATGTTGGGGATGTTGAAGGCGCGTTTAGAAGATGTACGTATTCTTATTTACATGTTTATGGTTTATTTTGTATGACTGACTTGGGATCTGTAGGCGCTTAAGGAGACGCAGGTTTTGGATGATTCGGGCTCTGAGTAGTAGAGGGAATCACATGGGTTAAAGGCATTGGGGTAAAGTAGGGTTAATGGCGTTCAAGACAGTGGGGATTGGGAGGCATGCTCTCAGCCTCCGGGGTATGGAGTATCTACGGCATCAAAAATTAAGCTTCATTGACTTTGCAGCGAAATTCACAGACTTTAGTCCTCTTGCTTGGAAAGCCTCAGACGGCCAGTGTGTATTGATATTGTTTTTTGAGAGGCTTCAACTGTCTCCATCTGATACCTGAAAGAGTAGATGCTGACTCTCCCGAACAATGTAGAACGGACGGAATATTGTGACCACTACATAAAATCACAGACGCCTGTTCTCCTCCCACATTTGTCGATCTGGAGTGTAATATTGTACATCTCCATTCGTCTACGAGCTTAAATACCAGCATGTTCTATGATACAGTCTACATTTCCTCCTTCTACGCATCCGGTGAGGTGGATGTGGACACACTAGGTGTAGTTTCGGCAGTAGAACCGACAGGTATCGAGTCTAATGGTATCTTTCTTCTTGGTCTCTTCAACTCCTCCAAAGTAATCCCATCTAGCTTCGTAATTCCAACAACCGGAGGGTCCCCCTTCTTGACAAACTCATATTGACCTAAAATCATTCAAATCAGTATGTGAGAACGATGTGAAGATCGTGATTACTGACCTGGCATCTTGTTGCCTGCTAATCTAAACGCATCTCTTGCTACCTGTTCGTGCACATCTCCCTTCAACTCGAAAATAATCTTGCTTACAGCAATTCTCGAAGCCCAGTGATCAAAGGAACCCTTTCCTTTACCTTGACGAACCTATTAAGCAATTAAACCCCATCCCTTTGACCTTGATAGATTCTGGCCCATGTGCTTACCTCATTACCACTGCTATACACACCAATTTGAGCAGCAACTCTTTTGTACAATCGATACCTCATACCCTTCAGTCTGACCTTAATAGCATCCTCTCCAACCTTCAATTGCTGCGCACTAACACGGCGATGATGATCGCACATTCGCAAACCATATTCACCCCAAACTAAAGTCGTACCTCTAGCTGATCCTCCAGTTGGTACACGAGGTCTACCCTTCCGCGATCTCTTCTTTTCTGGTAATGTAGGCAGAAGCCAATTGCCTGAATTAACGGCTGTGCTAGAAAACGGACGGCGGGACTGAGGGGAAGTGCGGTTTGAAGGTGTGGAGAAAGCTGATGCTTGAGCTAAAATCGGACCAAGAGGTCGAACTGTGTTGGAAGCTAATGAAAGCCTTCCAAATTGAGCAGTGAAGCTCTGCAGACTTTGAGGCTTCATGGTGGATGGCTGTGGACGTTACTGTCGACCAACTCTAAAGAAATCTTGAATCCTCATATTCAATGTTCAATAAATGAGCCTAAGATTTGGGGCTGCAACATTTTTGGGGAAAATCAATCTAAAGTGGCAACGCGTTACTTCCGCGTCGGGTCGCGTATTCACGTACCGTAGACCGTAGGTAACCTTATCAAAAAGATCCAAGCTAATTTCACAACACCGTTTTCTTCTTGCAATTGCTCCCATCGACTACTTGATTTTTCATTGAACTCGTGGTATTTTCACAGAGAATCACCACTGTTTCCTCCCAGTATGCCTGCGGATATTAGAAGCTTCTTTGGAGGTAAACCTGGAACCTCTACCTCTACACCTATTCGAGCAAAGGAGAACAAGGAGGAAGATTCTAAAAAAAAGAAGAGCAGTGAGTTTGTCAGACAGCTTGGTTTGTCGCATCATACTGATGGGATCTAGAAAGTCGTAAAATCATTGAAGATAGCGATGATGAAGAACCAGTGTATGAATTACCAAAATAATCTTGCACAGCACATACTAAAGTCACCCAGGTCAAAAAAGCCCGAGCCGAAAAGAGCTGCGCCTAAGAAATCAATGTATGGATTATTCATTTTATTTCTCTTCTGCATTATTAACCCAGTGATTCAGAAAAAATGAAGAGCCTGAAGGAAAGGAAACAACCGCGGATGACTTCTTTGCTTCGAGCAATAAACCCAAGACCAAACCGGCAAAATCAACCCCCATCAAATCAAATCACTCACCACCCGAGACGAATACCCGAACATCTTCTCGAAAGAAGGCATCTACAACCTATCAAGAAATTAAAGACGAGGACGACTTCGATGAGGACGATGATATATTTGCAGCAGATGTGAAAAAAGCAGGCAAGCGCAAGGATGATGGTTATGTCGAAGATGATAGCGATGATGAGGTGCTACCGAAACCCAAGAGAGTTGTGTCGAGGTCGAAGCCTGCACCAGCCAAAAAGGACAAAGATATTGAAATGATGGATGTGGGTGACGACGACGCTTTTATTGTGCCTGATGATGATGAGGATGATGATATGATGATAATTGAAAAGCCCGCAAAGAACTCTGCTGCGAATAGCAAGAAGCGTAAATCTGTTGATTTGGAATCCAGTGACGAGGAGGATGTTCAACCTAAAAAGTCCATCAAAAACAAAAGCTCAAAGCCACCTCCAGCAAAGAAACCCCGTGCTCCCGCAAAGAAAGCAGCGGCTCTAGAGAGCTCGAGTATACAAGCGATACTTGACAGCATTCCAACCGTCCGAGCCCCGACCCCTCCACCGAAAGATGACAGTGTCAAATTCAAGTGGCAACCTGGTGGAGGCGGTAATTCTGCCGCTCCACCAGCTGCAGGTTGCGCGGAGATTCCTGAAGGTGCAGAGAATTGTTTAGCAGGTTTGACTTTCGTTTTCACGGGGGTGCTCAACACAATTTCAAGAGATGAGGGAATTGAGCTCGTCAAGAAGTATGGGGGTAAAATCACTGGTGCCCCAAGTAGCAAAACAAATTACGTTGTACTTGGAAGCGATGCTGGCCCGAGTAAACTCAGGAAAATAAGGGAATTAAAGATAAAAAGCGTTGATGAAGAAGGGCTCTTCGCCATTATCAAAGCCATGCCTCCTAACGGTGGCGATGGCAAGGCTGCGGAGAAGAATAACGAGAAGAAGGCAGCTGAAGAGAGAAAGATCCGACAAGACGCCGAGGAAATGGACAGAGAGGAGCGAAGGAAAGCTGCAGAAGCGGAGAAAGCGGAGAAGGAGGCTCAAAGGCTTGCTGCAGCAAAAGGAAAATCTTCTATACCAGCAGCTCCCCGCAAAGCAGTGGTGCCAACTTCATCACAATTGTGGACCACCAAGTATGCACCAACGCAAATGAATCAAATCTGTGGCAACAAAGGTCAAGTTGAAAAGATTCAGTCTTGGCTTAAGGGTTGGCCAAATGCCCACAAGTACAATTTCCAGAAGAGAGGTGCAGATGGACTCGGAGGCTACAGAGCCATTATTATCCATGGTCCACCCGGTATCGGAAAAACGACTGCGGCACATTTGGCTGCCAAACTTGCTGGTTATGATATTTTGGAGAGAAACGCTAGTGATGTTAGAAGTAAGAAACTTGTCGAAACTGGGTTGAGTGAGGTACTGAACAATACTTCGGTTCTGGGTTACTTCGCAGGCGATGGGAAGAATATCGATAAGACTAAGAAGAAGATAGTCCTCATTATGGATGAAGTCGATGGTATGTCATCTGGAGATCGAGGCGGTGTGGGAGCTCTCGCGAAAATCTGCAAAACGACCGATACACCCATGATATTGATCTGTAACGACCGCAGGCTTCCGAAGATGAAGCCATTCGATTTTGTGACATTTGACATGCCATTCAAGAGACCTACCGTTGATATGGTCCGTTCACGTATCGCTACTATCTGTCATCGAGAAGGCATAAAACTCCCTGTTCAAGTCATCGATGCCCTTATTGAAGGAAGCAACAATGATATCAGACAAATTATCAACATGATATCTACTGTTAAGCTTGATCAAACAGCCATGGACTTCGACCAGGGAAAGCAAATGTCAAAGGCATGGGAAAAGCATGTTGTTCTCAAGCCATGGGACATAACCCATCAACTCCTAGGAGGACATATGTTTGCTTCCAGTAGCAAATCTACCTTGAACGATAAGATTGAGCTTTACTTCAACGATCACGAGTTCACACCGCTGATGATCCAGGAAAATTATCTAAACACCAAACCGCAATTAGCTAATCGTGCAGATACACCCAAAGAGCACAAACTAAAGGTGCTACAACTCGTAGACCAAGCCGCAGAGAGTATCAGCGATGGTGATTTGGTTGATCGGATGATTCACGGATCCCAACAACAGTGGTCACTTATGCCTACGCACGCAGTCTTCAGTACAGTTCGACCGGCAAGCTTTATATCTGGTTCAATGACTGGAAGAACCAACTTTACATCTTGGCTTGGTAACAATAGCAAGTACGGAAAGCTCTCTCGTTATGTGAAGGAAATTCAATCGCACATGCGACTGCGGTCCTCTGGAGATCGTCATGAAATTCGTCAACAATATCTACCAGTTCTCTGGGATAAACTCATTCGTCGACTCGAAGTTGAGGGCAGGGACTCTGTGGAAGATGTTATTGATCTCATGGATAGTTATTTCCTAACTAGAGAGGACTGGGACTACATTTTCGAACTCGGTGTTGGAGAACAAGATATGGAAGGTGTCAAATTGGAAACTCAAACAAAAGCCAATTTCACAAGATCGTAAGTTCTCTATTGTATCTTCTCAAACTCAGGAATACTAACGAATCAAAGCTATAATGCACGCTCCCACCCCGTTCCATTCATGAAAGCAAGCAATGTCTTCCAACCTACAAAAGTCGCTGCCGTAAAACCAGATCTAGAAGAAGCATTCGAGGAAGAAGATGAAGGTGAAGTAATTTCGGAACCAGTTGATGATGACGAAGAGGCCGATTTGAAGAAGGATAAATATATCAAGCAACCTAAGAAGAAGCCAGCCAAGAAGCCAGCCAAGAAAAAGGCTAAGACTAATGAGGATGATAGTATGATTGATGATGAGGAAGAGGAAGAAGAGATGCCAAAGAAAACAAAGAGAGCGAGCGCTACTGCAAAGAAGGGGAAGAAATAAATCGATAGCTGGGTGGGTGCCTGGATTTTGAAGAATAATTTTTGATACGTCTTACATCGTAGGTGTTGGCGAGGAGAGGAGATGATATTTGCAAAAAACAGATTTTGGTAGTGTATAATTACTGAATCTGTATTATTGTATTTGAAGGCTGTGAAAGCGAAGAGCGGATCATGAGCAGATACGATACATTCTGGAGTCTAAATGGAGAAGATATCTCGATAAGTTTATTTGTACCTTCTTGCACATATTTAGGTAGTTTTCTTTTGGCACTGATGCCATATGATGTATGAAATAGACAATACCCTGATTCTTCCTGTTTTTATTCGTTGCTATTTCTAAATTGTTTTGTGTGTGTATGTAGAAATCACGAGGACGTGTAGTATGTATATGAGACATAGCTATCTAGCATTTCCAAATGCTCACCACCATCCATCTATGTTACCTGTATACCTCCCCGGCAGCTAGCTTAGTCCTGCCATCAAAAGCCTAAACATACCTCTTCTGCAACGGCTCAGGTTTATTCCCCAAAATCTCATCAATCTCATTCATAATTTCCGGAGTCAATTTCTCTCTAATCTTCAAGGCTCTGACACTCTCGAATACTTGCTCTGGTTTACTAGCCCCGGTAATCGCACTACTGACATTCTCATTCTTCAACACCCAACTCATGGCTAAGTTTGCCATGGAAATACCCAATTTCTCCGCGACGGGCATGAGTTTTTCCACGGCGGCAATGTCTGCTCGCCAGGAATCGTCGCCGCTTTTGGCTTTCATGCGTGCGGCGAAGTTGTCTTGGGAGGTGCCGAGACGGGAATCAGAGGGGATGCCGGAGTTGTATTTTCCGGTTAGGAAGCCGAATTTGAGGGGGGAGAAGGTGGTTAGGCCGAGGCCAAATTGGTTGTATAGAGGGAGGAATTCACCTTCGACTTTTTGACGGGACAGGAGGTTGTATTGGGGCTGTTCCATTAAGGGGGCGATGAGGTTGAGGCGCTGGGCGACGGCGTGGGCGGAGGCGATCTCGGCGGCGGTCCACTAATGGTTGTGGGGGTTAGTTTATGGGGATGGAAATGGAGGGGTGATAAGTGGGGCTTACTTCGGAGGTTCCCCAGTAGAATGCTTTACCGGTGTTGATGAGATGGTTGAATGCTCGGACGGTTTCTTCCATCGGACAAGCGCGGTCGGGTCGGTGGGCATAGATGAGGTCTACATAGTCGAGTTGAAGACGTTCGAGAGCGAGATGGGTACCTTCAATGATACGTTTACGGGAGAGACCAAGGTTGTTGGCGAGTTTCTCGCCGTTAGCTTGACCCCAGTATATCTATTTGGCATTTCGTTAATATGTGTGGTGATAATGTAATAAGGATGTGGGGTGAGATTTACTTTGGTCGAGATAACCAGATCATTTCTTTTCCAGCCAAATTTCTTGATGGCTTCACCCATCACCCTTTCGGACTCTCCACCTGCGTAACCCTCGGCGCAATCAAAGAAATTGATTCCAGCATCATAGGCGGCTTTCATGCATGCAAATGTGTTTTCTAATGTATGTTAATCCTGCAATTGACCTAAAGAAGATGGAAACTATACCATTTTCAACGTGACCACCATATGTCAGCCAGCCACCGAGAGAGATGGCAGATACCTGAAGACCGGAAGGGCCTAGGTATCTGTATTCCATTTCTGGGAGGTCTTCTGGAACTGGCACCATTTTGAGGGACGATTGTGTTATTTTCGGGAAATAGAAATTGCGAGAAGTGAACTTGAGACACTCTTGAGGATACTTCAAGAAGGAAAAGAAAAAAAACAGATTCCAACTTGCAGAAAGATATTTACCATTGGCTTGGGAACGAATGTCGTGATATAGCGGGGTTATGTTATTTTAAAGCGGGGCAATCATTTATCACTATCAGATCTCAAAACTTACCTAGGTACAATCTCTAGCCCGAGAGTGGGATGGATGGAAAACATCAGTGATAATGATGATAAATGGTTGATGACATTCGATCATATCACAATGTTATAAGATGTTGGTGTTGATCCAGCTTCTTCTTTAGTCGTAACGTAAGACTTAGTTCGGATGAACACGCCCGATTCCCGTTAAGCTAGCTGATATAAGAACGTGGCTTATTTTAGTTATGGGCTTTGTATGTCTTATATCTTTTAACGACGTGGAAATTGGCTACAAAACTCACATTTATCCTTCGTCGACATCAATGCTATTAATCTGGACCGGACAACTGCTTTCGAGACACCATGATGGACTGTTGTTGAAAGAAAAGTGCTGTATAACATCTCGGACCATTCTTCGTCTTCTGGATCAAAAACTGGGGTGGTTGCGGAAGTGCACTGGCAGCCTGTTGCCATGTTCTCCGTGGTAAGTCTTGTGCTTGTGGTCAGACTGAGGTGCGGAGGATCAGTCTTCATACTTAGGGAGCTTAAGACGTCTCGTTTAGCCAAGCAAGATGATAATTTAGCGACGGGTGGAATTATTAGAGTACTGTTATAAATGAGAGTCGTCATTTGGTTGAAATACTCAGGGCAGGAAGCAGGACGTGGTGCTCGGAACTTGCTATATCTCCTTTTCTATCATTGATATTGTCTTATTTATGGGCTGAGGGAGACTTTGAGGTACCGCAGACCGCCACTAAGAGCTACTTAAGCCTCAGAGATATCTGATATATACGAAAAATAAGCCCTCTGAGAGCTAAATTGGTGGTCTGCAAATGCAGTACAAGGCGCTGATTTGGGGATTTCATCTTTGTAGGTACCGATTCCTTCCATTTGGCATTTCAAATTTCAAGGAGTGGAAGATGCTTGCCTCGATTGTGAGCATGGCGGCTCTTCTCTCCTATCCTTACGGTATTTCTTATTCTTCTTGCCTCACTACCTGCAATTCACTTGGAGCCTCGAACATTTTTGGGATATAGGCATAGCCCACTAAGCAGTGGATGATGAGGAGTAGAGGTAAGAGTTACTAGGGTTTTATAATGTCCTTGGACAATTGGAATGAAAGTTCCTAGAAATATTGTTGGTGGAGTGGTACTTCGAAGATACATCACGTATTTAAGCAAGATGCTCGTTGGCTCTGAGCCGAAAGAGTAAGGAGACTTACGGTTATGAAAAAGATCACAAATACTTTGGTACGCCATTTCTGAGTTTCCGATATACCTGGTAGTTGTATCATAATGTGGACTGTGGATGTACCATCATGTATTTTTTTAACGGATAGTCCTTGCTGAATACAGTAATTTCAAGCAAAGCATGGGAGTTTTACTTAAGCTCCCCTTTGAATGGTCATGTGAGTTTCTGAGGGGAAGAAATTTGAATAATTCGCTTGCTGCCTTGCCGCGTCTTGAAGCAAAGTACCTCAGCCTGCTCTGCTTCGCTTTCCTCGCACTTTCCTTCTTTCCCCTTCCCCACAACAACAACAACAACAACAAACTTTTGAATTTCTTTTTTTACCCGACAAAAGTACTTTACCAAGATCTTTCCTTCTTTAATCAGTACTGAGGTCGTAGAGTCCTTCGCGATCTTTCTCTCTGATATTCTTTGCCTCGATTTGTAAGTAAAGTCTCCTGTCCCAAAATTCCCTTCTTCAAGCATCAAGATCTCATGTCGCATTTTCAAAACACTTCCAAATTCTTCGCATATACTTTCCTTTTCTAAACATCTTACACACATCAAAGCATGTACGTTTATCATCACAAGCATCTGTCATCATTCTTCAAGATATTACTTCAAAAACAATCTACCATTTCCTTCTTCCTTTCACATGAAAAGTACACTTCAAAGCCACTTTTGACTGGTTGTGATTGCCTTTTTACACCAATACGATCGACGATCCCTTAAGTTTTCACTTTTGAAGAAGCAACTAGTTGGGATAGAAGATGCTCTTTCTTGATTGGTGGCCAATTCACTCGAGTTGAAGCCCGCCCGCTATTAAAGTGTTTACTTTTATTCTAAAGAGCAAGGACTTCCCTTTCCTCACAACTACAAAGTTTTTCTTCCATTTTCTCTTCTCTTCCTATTCATGTCTCTTTTCGCACCCTTCCATACGTAGCCTTGCTTATCAGCTTGACTTCTTGAGTCTCTTTGATTTATTTCTCCTGTCTCAATTTACTTTTTGATTTCATTCCAAAAAGCTCTTTGACTTTGAGCAACACCAAGTTGGTCCATCTTGCGCGTTACCCTCTCTCTCCACTAACTTCTACTTGAGGCATAGCTAATGCTTTTTTCCCTTACAGATCTAAAACAAAAACTTGCAGTTCTTGAATTTTATAAAATGTCTTGGGGAGTTCCAGCTGGTGGTGACGATTGGGGAAGTGGCGGGGCTGTTGCTACCAATGGCGGCGGCGGTGGTGATTGGGACACTCCTGCGGTTGGCTCCTCTGAGAAATATGGAGGTGATGCCTTTAATGATGGTGCCGAAGCGGAGAACGATTATGGTTACGGTGGTGGAGAGGAAACTGGAGATGGTGGTGGTGGCTTTAGTGGTGCATGCTTCAATTGTGGTCAAGAAGGGTACGGTTCAATTCTTTCAGTTTTGAGATACTCTGCTAACGCACTTTACATCAGCCATTCGAAGGCCGAATGCCCAGAACCTCCAAAGGCACGCCCATGCTTTAATTGTAGCGAAGAAGGTCATACAAAGGCCGAGTGCACCAATCCAGCAGTTCCCCGCGAATTTAGTGGTACTTGTCGCATCTGTGAGCAACAAGGTCATCGTGCTTCTGATTGCCCTTCTGCTCCACCTAAGCTTTGTAATAACTGCAAGGAGGAAGGTATATCTATATCAACCAACGCTCAATATTTCGTTTCCACTTAAGCTGACTTCATTATAGGCCATTCAATCCTTGAGTGCAAGAATCCTCGCAAGATCGAGCGCAACGATGTCGAAGATGTCGCAGCTGAAGTTGCTTGGGAAAATTTGATCAAGCAATCTCAAGAAGGCGACTTCGATGACATGAAGGATGAGGTTATGAAGTACATCAAAGCATCTCCAGATGCTACCTATGTGCAACTGGAAAAGGCTTTCCGTAGTCAGAATATTCCCATCTATCTTATTGCAACGGAGAAGGAACTCACTCAGACCTTCACCAACATGGACTTGCAAGGCAACCTGGACCGAAAGTACACTATTTCTTGGCGCAAATCAAGCAAGCATAGTCGTCCCAAGGAGAAGGAAAATTGGCCAGCTACTCCAGAGGAGAACTTGGAACGCCTTGCCGATGCTGGCGAACCCGTTGATCGTGGTGTTCCTCTTTGTTCCCGCTGCAGCGAACTCGGACATATCTCGAAGCACTGCACTCAGGAGGTAGGTGAGAGTGAACGTGTTCAAGTTCAGTGTTTCAACTGTAGTGAAATGTAAGTTCCCCAGCATTGATATTCCATTAAGCACTAATTTTGGGATAGTGGTCATCGCGTTCGTGATTGCCCAATCCCTCGTGAGGATAAGTTCGCCTGTCGCAACTGCAAGAAGTCTGGTCATAGTTCTAAGGATTGTAAGCTTAACATTGTTCTCGCATTCTATGCCGCAAGCTAACATTGAATTTAGGCACGGGGCCACGTTCTGCTGAGGGTGTTGAATGCAAGAAATGTAATGAGAGTAAGTTCGCCAAAGTTTCCGAATTCTTTGGTCTCACTAACACAGTACAGTTGGCCATTTCTCTCGTGACTGCCCTACCGGTGGTGGTGGCGATGGCGGTGTTTGTAGAAACTGCAATCAACCTGGTCATCACTGTAAGTGGCATATCTATCAGACGCTGCTAGGGATACTAATTTTTGGCTTACAGCCAAGGAATGTACCAATGAGCGAGTTATCATCTGTCGCAACTGTGATGCAGAGGTTAGTTAAACACATTTTATCACGTCTAGTACAATTACGAACGGCTTACCGACTATCAGTAGGGTCATACCGGCAAGGAGTGCCCAAAGCCTCGTGACTATTCTCGTGTTCAATGCCAGAACTGCAAGCAGAGTAAGTTGAAACCCGTTGCCTTCAAAATTTGGTTTCCACGGTGTGTTAACACAATTTAGTGGGTCACACCAAGGTTCGTTGCAAAGAGCCAATTGTCGAAGACGACGCCGGCAATGGCGAAGTGGCGGCTGATGCTGGTGATTATGGTAACGGTGTTGCAGCTAACGATGAGTACGCTTCTCTCGCTACTGCCAACGATGATAGCTGGGGTGGTGGCCGTGGCCAAGAGGTTACATCCGGTGGTGGTTGGTAGAACGCGAGTTTGCCCAACCTTCTCTAGGAATGCCACTGGCTTGTCTCCCAAACATCGATGCGGTGAGATAAGCTACCGCTCTTCATACGAAGGAGGTTTTAAAGGATCTGTTATTTACGCACGTCAATAGGTTGGGGTTTACCGTAGTATTCAATTGCTTTCGATTATTCATGGACACTTGTACTCTCAAGACAGGGATACCATCAAAAAAAGGGGTGAGAATACCAAAACTGGGATTATAGGGCAGGAGAGAAAAGGAAAAAGATATTGCTGCGATTAGGGATTTTAAGATAGCTACTTAGGCATCTAGGTATTTGAGATAAAATCAAGAGCCAGATTACATCGTAAATAAATTGAGCTTGCTTGATGGTAACTTTGTTGTTGTGATCATCTTGAAAAGAGATTCTCGTTTGAATTTTTTCAGTGTCAACATTATATGATACTATTTTGAGTTTGGATAGTAATGTTAGGATTAATAGGTGATCAAAAAAAGGCAGGTAATAACAAAGCAATATAATCCACAAAAAAGAACACCTGGATAGAAAAAAGTCAGTATCAAAAACAGAGGCCGAACTCATTTGAAAAAGGCTGATTATAAGGAAATGGGAATTCTTTTGTAATACTGGATGCTGTAGTAATGAATATATGGACTAGATATTTAGGTATTTATAGGTAGGATTATCTTAAGATTATTTGATAAGAGGTGTATAAATATTTGATCTAATCTAGGATAGAATAGGATAGCAGAATCTAATGTATGTATATGAAAGCAAGGAGAAGAGTTGGAGGGAAGGGAATGGAATGGAGGGATGAATGAGGTAGGTAGATTGTTGAGGTCTGGGTATGGATAGTATATAAAGGGTGAAATGAAAGATCAAATATATTATTTACCAATTCTTTCAGAAGATAGATAGTTTAGGTACTGTGGAGTATCCTTGAAGGCTTTAAGTCTAACACAATGAAATTATATTGTGCTTTTGTGTTGTAGTATCTTAATTTAGAATTGGATGTGTCTACATATTTAGTGTATTTATATCTTGAGTATTCTGTTGATCTGTTTTTGGTATTTTTAAACCAAATAACTTACGTCTAAGTTTATACATTGAGGAGTTTACCGGGTGTACACCCCACAGTAGTAATCGCTGCGTTCCGTTCCCATCTCCCTCGAGCAGATCCTCGCCCGGGAAAGCTCTTAGAGCAGAATTGTCACTTGACCTTTTGAAGCTCGAATCCTTATATCGTCGTAATCGATCATCCATAACTTCCCTCTCAAAGTTTCTCAAAAGTAGGCTTTCTCTTCTGCAACCCACTCAACATCGCCGACTTAACATCATCTGTCTGAATCGACGCACTATTCCACACCCCCGTATACCTCAAACTATCCGCCAACCTATTATCCCTCGCATGATTCAACAATTCCTTCGTACCCTGCACCGCCACAGGGCTCTTCTCCGCCAACAATTTCGCAATGCTGAGTGCTTTTTCCATAGCCTTTTCTTTGGTAGGCTCAACATGACTTACGAAACCTACTTTAAGCGCTTCCTCGGCTCCGAATATTCGTGCGGATAAACAGACGTCTTTGACCCAGCTGAAAGAGCCGACGATTTTGGGGAGTCGCGAAAGTGTGCCTATATCAGCTGCGAGTCCGATGTCTACTTCTTTTACTGCCAGCTTGACGTCTGATGTACAAATGCGGATATCGGCGCACGTGGATATGTCGATGGAGAGACCGAAGGAGTAGCCGTGGAGAACGCATATCACAGCTGTATTACATGAGATTAGCTTCATTGGTCCTCTGAAATATGGCAGGGAACCAAACGTTTCTCGCATTTCTCTGCACTGCTTATACACTCCTGAAATTCATCGACATGGCGTCTAAAGATTTGCGCTTTTCGCGCTACATCTATTGACCTCCCGTCCTTCTCCGCTAAGACCCCATCTTGTGCAGCAGCTTCAACATCTAAACCCGCTGAGAAGGCACGATCGCCAGCACCGGATAATATGATAGAGCGGACGTCGGGGGAATAGGAGAGGGTATCGAAGATGGTGCGGAATTCGAGCCACTAGATTTAGGGGTTAGCGAATTGTTGCGCTAGCAGTTTGTGGATTGATGTTTGCAAACATACCATGGCTTCAAAAAACGCGTTTAGTTTCTCGGGACGGTTAATTTGAACATGTGCAACAAATGGCGCTGGGTATGTGACTAGGAAATATTTGTAGGTGGATTTTGAGGAGGCCATTTTGGGCAATATGAGAGATGCAAATGGCAGGTTCTGCTTGCTTGCTTGTTTGTTTGCTGATCAAGTCACTGACTTGTAAGATATACTTGTCAGAGATTGATACACTGGAGATGAGATGCTGGTTTGAAAATTCCGAGAGAGTAGTGGTAAATGAAGAATCAAGAAAGTTATCATGAATTGTAGCACAGAGTAGATGAGTTGTCGGTCAACTTGAGCCAACATCACCGAACCTCGGCATGTCTTGAGCTCGCCAACACGTGATCATACTCTCTTTCCTTTTCTTCTTCGCGGGGTAGCCTTTCAGGCGTCTTGTTTAGAAAGCTCTAATCTATAAGCTCATAGCTCATAGCTCAAGCTCAAGCTCAAGCTCAAGCTCAAAGTCCAAAGCCAACTCTCAACGTTGAACTGCGAAAATAAGCCAAGAGAATCAACACAGAACTCTTAACAGTATTGAGTGACATTCCGAAACTTAAGCACTAAGGTATTCCTCTGCAGCCTCATATCTGGCTATTCCCGATTCCCTTTTATCCTTTTGATCCCCGAATACTACTCTCTAACTGTCGGCAAGAGTTGCATATACATCATACCTACATATATTGTCCATGTGAAGCCTTTGGCATGAACGCTTTAATATTGATGATATTTCACTCGCTGGCGATGGCCAATGAGCCTCCGTAGTCTTTTAAGTTTGTTAACTCTGATTGCTAAATAAGACAAATACTTCCATATCAATCGATTTTCAAAGGATAGCCGACGAGATGTATGCAAGTGGACGGCTGAGTAGATCTGACAGTTGTCAACTTGTCAATAAGCATTCGTGCCTGTCGAGCCTTCCATGCAGATGAACCAATAACTTAATCACAATCGATGCCATTCACATGTATCCACAACCACTTCTTCTACGGCTCGAGCTGCTGCAGGGAGATCGACAACAGCACTGCAGTAGCGAAGATCATTATGATATGTTTTCGATGAAATCTTGATGATTGATCGATCATATGATGCTTCATTATATGTGCAAGGGGTTTCTTTTCTTGGTGGCTGTGGGGCTTTTTTTACTTCTAAATGATTTCAATGATTAGCTAAAACTTCCGAACGACTTGTTTCGAAGGATTTTATGTTCCTTAACCCCTCCCTCGTTCATTGGATTGTGGGGCAAAGGGGACGAGGGGAAGGAAGTAAAAAAGTTGGTTTTTGTATGTCTCTTCCTCCATCATCATCATACGGGAAGATACTTTTCTTTTCCTTGACCATACAACACATGCCATTGCCAACAGCGGTACTTATTACTGTAATGCAGAGGAAAAGGATTTTGATGCAATGCAGGAAAGCAAAGCACAAAGTGTAAAATACGAAACCAATCATTATTTGTCTATGTGTCGTCTCCTCTCTTAGATACTTTTAGACACATGTCTAGCATCAAAAGCTTCTAAACGATTCACTTTATTCCGTCGGCTAAATCCCCTATAATGTCTAAACCAGATACAGATATTCTTATTTCATGTCCGCAAGTCAATTCCCGATTTATTCCCTTAGGAGAACTCAGTTGCTCGTGTAAGATCCATATGAAATCCAAGGATTTGATGAAGGTCGGCTATTTCAAATGACGGTCAATGGATGTACGGAGCAGCTTTCATCCCCCGCAGACTTGCGGGCAAAATCTCATTCGTGGGCTCGGTACGGCACAGGTTATGTTGTATTAAATATGTATGCGCGTTATATGGGGATTGTTGGTCAATGGCTACGGACTTTACGAACGGAGTAGGTGAAAAAGCACGGGTGGTATGATATGCAAGTTGCAACACGGTATTAAATTCCATATGCGTTGATCTGCAGCAAAAAGGAAAAGCCCCAAAACAAGCCGGTGTGGTGAAAAAGCCATTTTGCTAGGGTTCCTGTAATTCCTCTAGGGAGTACTTAACCTAGCACCGTACTGGTGTCTACGGAGTAGCAAATAGGGCTCCTAGCTTGTTCACTAAGCCTAGCTAACCAGCTGTCAAGGGGAAGATCAGCGGATAACCTTTCAACGGTCAATCGCGACTTACGGATCCGGAGTAATAAGATCGAATCAATCTGAAAACCAATCAATCGTCTTCTTTTCACTCCCTGGTGCTCTGTCATTGCTTTACCATGTGTCACCCCTGTGTTAGAATTCGTTATGTCTCATTTATATCCTCACCAAATGTTAGTTAAATGTTCTCAAAGAGGATAAGTCCGTCAACATTACCGGGGTCCGTGTCCCTTTGTCCTCTTGTCCCTTTTTAATCAGAACACTTTCTGTGCCCTGCCCGTACAGAGTAAGAGTACTCCAAACCTTAAGCTCAATACCAGAATCATTCAACATCTATCGTTTGGAGGATTCGATTCGCAGTCGCCTATGTACAACCAATGACACACTGTCTGATGTTCATTGAAAGCTTATTAGATTCGTGCATATTATTTGCAGTGCCGGTTGCCTACGGAATCTTACAGCATCATGCGGTGCTACACATGCATCGAGGTCGCTCCTACCTCTCTGCGGTCTTTCTGAATAATGTCCAATGTAAGCAATGCATGTTCCTTTAGCTAGTAAACACGGCATATAGAGTCGTGCAGCCTGTACCACAAAAAGACAACCTTTAAATCTTCCATCTTCTAAAAATCTACTCAGTTGGAAACACAGTGGTTAATATCTATCACACAGGTTGTCCCAAATGTTTGAAATTGACGAACAAACTATCCCGTTCATACGAACCCGCCAGGCTCTACTCCTCCTAGATCTGCAGAATGACTTCATAGGAGAGGGAAGCTTATTGCCGGTCGAGAAACCCTCAAGCTACATCGACAATATAAAGAATCTAATCGAGCCCTTTCGGCCTTCTGGTGACATAATATGGATATGCAGCGTTTCCACAGAGGGTGTTTCGAGGATAGTCAATCAACCGCGGAGCGATAGCGAGGCCATAATAACGAATAAGGAGCTTCCACGACCTCGACGAGACGTGTTAGTCCCGGAAATTGACTCCGGGGCTAATGAGAAAGAGAGCAGGCTTCCAGGAGCTGGCAGCGAGGAGGACGCAGCGGAAGCTTTTTTGACAGTTCAACCCGAAGGAAAGGAGCACATGCTAAAACCCAATTCGAGGGGCTCAGAAATTTCAGATAGGTTTGCGCCAGTCTCTGCAAAAGACCTGGTGTTCAATAAAACATACTATTCTGCATTCAAAGATGGGAGTCTAGTCCAGAAACTGCGGGGCAAGTTTGTGACAGAAATATACATAGCTGGAGCTCTTACGAATGTCAGTGTGTTTGCCACGGCCATGGATGCTGCTCGCCATGGTTACGCTATAACCATAGTTGAGGACTGTCTGGGATATAGGAGCAAGGCTAGACATGAAGAAGCTTTACGTCAGCTTCGAGCTTACACAGGGTGTGATGTCATAAGCAGCGGGGAACTCATTGAGTGCTTACAGAAGCAAAAGAAGGTCGCGGAAAGGAAAACGACTTCCAGTAAGAAATCTCGTCCTAAACCTAGAGAACCACAACCAAGAGAATCTCGAAATTCTGGGATTGAGAATCTAATGGGGAACTTAAAGCTAGAAGCAGACGACCCGCCAGCCACCACCGTCACAGCCCCATCATCGACGGCAGCCATCGAAGACGATTCCGACGTCACTATTCAACTCTTGCGTGCACAAATTCGACGAGCGAAGCCACCAGCTGAACTTGAAGCAGAAGCTAAGAAAAGAGAAAGGGCGAAGTCGAAAACAAAGTCGCGTCGACATAATACGAAGCCAGTGGAAGTAGGAGGACCCTCCAGTCCATCGAAAGAACGAAGCCCGACGTCTTCCAAAAGTCCGTCACCTGACTCATCAGCATCACCGAACCCGGTGGACAAACCGGTGGTCAAAGCGGCGCTGGCCTGTCCTGAAACCCGAAGCACTGAAAAGCAGGAATTTCAGGTAAAACTTCCATCAGAAAAGGAAACTCTCGAGGAGATGCCAAATGGCGAAGATAGTGCAACTGTCGATACGGCTAAACTTTGTGAAGGTGATACAACAGTGATCCACAAGCTCCTGCCTGAGGAATTGGCAAGCGGGATTTTCGAGAAGATCCGTGATGAGATCTTTTGGCAGAAGATGGGTCACCAGGGTGGTGAAGTACCCAGGCTCGTAGCAGTCCAAGGCCAAATTGAGGAAGACGGTAGTATTCCAACATACCGTCATCCAGCGGACGAATCTCCTGCTCTCCTTACTTTTTCGCCTACGGTTGAAGTAATCAAGAACATAGTTGAAAAAAGACTTGGGCATCCTGTGAACCACGCTTTGATCCAGTTCTACCGAGATGGAAATGATAATATCTCTGAGCATAGTGACAAAACGTTAGACATTGTTCCCAATACATTTATCGCCAACGTGAGCCTGGGAGCTCAACGAACAATGGTGTTTCGCAGAAAGAAATCTGTGAAGAGCGCAGGGTGTATAGACTCCCAGTCCACAACTCGAGAATCTTGCAGGGCAGCACTTCCGCATAACTCATTGTGTAAGATGGGCTTGGAAACTAATAAGAAGTGGTTACATGGAATTCGACCAGACAAGAGAATGGCGAGTGAGAAGTCTGAAGCTGAATTGGCTTACGATGGTGGGCGTATATCTTTGACATTTAGACATATTGGTACCTATCTCGACAAAAGTCAACAGAAGATCTGGGGCCAGGGCGCGACTACCAAAAGGAAACAGGATGCCAAATTGGTCATTAATGGAGATACACCACAATCTCAGGAAATGCTACAGGCTTTCGGAAAAGAAAATCATGATAGCAATTTCGACTGGCATGATATATACGGCAAAGGATTTGACGTACTGCACATGTCTAATTCCAAAAAACTTTACTTATCTGGGGATTTCATCTCGGACCGCCGTGTAAAGTTCATACTTAACGAGTACAATATTCCTTGGATAGAGGCTACCATTTCCCCCTCTTTCCACTGGAAAAAAGGAAGTTCTACAGTCGATAATCCAGCGATACCAGAAACACCTATCAAATTTGTGGACAATGATCCAAGCAAAACTACAGTCGAAGGATGCATGCCCATCATGTTTTATCTTGAAGCTATATATTGTCCCAATAAGGACTGCAGATCCCCAGCTCATCTCGCTCGTCATTACACCCGTTTTGAACAAGCCAACACCCTACTCAAGATCTGGCAAACGGCGCCCTTTAATGTAAAGCCCTTCCGCGCTGAGCTCGCTAAATGGAATATCTACGCCCAAGAGGCAGAATACATAGCAGGCGACGATATCGGCCTTGCAGACTTTGCAATCATGCCGGTGTTCGAGATGGCAAGTGAGAAGTGGAGTGACTCTCTGGGATTTGAGCCTTTGGCAGAATATTGGAAGAAAATGAGTCAAAAGGAGAGCTTTTTGAAGGTTCTCCCAAAGGAAAATGTAGAGGCTTTGCAGAATCAGGCCTCGCTCTGTGCTATGAAACGGAAAATCAATACCTTAACCAAGGAGAAGCTGGAAATTGAGGGTAGTGCAGGTCAGTCTTCTGCAGAGGCAGAAAAGGACAACGGCAAAGAGATTGAAGAGCTATCGGATGGAATTGCAAAGTTATGATCGTGATTGGATGTGACGGCGGTTCATGGTGGGAGGTTTGAAAAACTGGTGTTGAGGATAGGCGACAACATAATGTTGAGCGCATTTGAAGATAGACGAATGTCTGTAGAGAAATGGAAATTTCAGTAGCATTTCTACCAATATTATAAATGCTTAGTGAATCTGACCACAATAAATTCTATGATTGATTTTCTCTTTCATCATGCTTCCCGTCTGCAGTTCCCTTTCATAAAGCACCGTCTCCCCATCACCCATTGATTGACGCTAACCACATCCATCCATCATCCATCCCCAAATCAACCATCACTTTGAACCACCTTCTCCCTCCCACACAGTTGTCTCCACCATAAAAGTTCCCTTTCGATCTTTACATCTATATCCCATCAATATCAACATTCGTCCCTCAATCCAATCAATATACACCCACCACTCATCCCATTCAGACCCAAGCAACCAACCAACACTTTCCAAAAGAAAATCGAAGAAAACTCACCGTCGAAAAAACCGCTCAACAGGCTCACAAACAATTCTCTTCCCAAACTTCCCATCTTTATCCTTCTCGAGATCACAGTTATACTGGGAGAACTCGAGTAATTCACAGTTTTTGAGGTTTCCGTCGAAGCCTTTTCGATAGCTGGAGTTGGCGGAGAAGCGGGATTCGGAGGGGAGTGAGGAGGGTGAGAAGGTGGGGATTGGTGGTGTCATTTCTTTGAGCGGAGGAGGAGAGTAAGTTGGTATAGGATAGAATAGGATAAAATAAGATAAGATGGATAGAATAAAGTCTAGTGAAGAGATATTCGGAGGTAGATTATTGCAAGAAGTGGAAGATAGTGAGGAGAGTTTAGAATCGGTATGTTCATGTTCATGTTCATGTTCATGTTTATTCATTCTCTTTATTCCTTATCGATAACACTTTTGTCTTTTTCTCATCCTCTCATTCCCTTTTCAAAGTATATATATATAAATACGTTTAACTAAACTTATATTGAAAGCTCCTAACAACATTAACAAATACACTAACACCTCATCCTCCAAAAACTCATATCCCTTCTCTAGATACACTCTGGTCTCAGTCGTATTATAATCAACCGAGATTATCGGTTTCCGGTAGACAGTTACCGTTGTTGATTCATATTTTGACGAGGCTTCTGAGAGGGGAGGAGGGAGAGGTTGGGAAGTGTGTGGTGTTGATTGATGTTAATGGGAGGTTTTCGCCTTCGTTTTTAATATTTGAGGATCATGATGAGGATGAGGATGAGGGGAGTAATAATGAACAAGTGAGGAAGGAGAAAATTTTAAAGAGAGAAGATCTTAAACATCTTCATGTATTTCGGCCTTCGGCGCAGGATCTCGAATGCACTTTAAGAGGGATTGAGAAGTATATGTTGTATGGAGAGCACAATAGCTATAGGAGGGAATTTGGAGGGACGATTTTATTTGGGTTTGATGGGAGGGATGTGGGAGGGAATGCGGTGAATGTGAAGGGGATGGGGAGGCCGGAGGTGGTAATGGGGTGGAGGGGGTGGTTGAGGGTTGAGAGGGAGGAGGTAGGTGCATTTGGGGCGGGTGTTAGTGCGGAGGAGATGTTGGGAGAGAGGAGTAGGAGGGAGGAGGTTGTTAGGGCTAAGGGATGGAGAGGGATGGGTGATAGGGGTGGGGAGGTGGTATGGAGGTTAGACTAATGGGGAAGTCTGAAGATGGATGGGATATTGGTCAGAATTTGCTTGGTGTTGCAGAATGGGAGTAAGTCTAAATGGAGGATGGGATGGCACACGTGATGGGATGCCATGTTCCTAGACAAGCTTTATCATCATATTGAGCATGAGGAATAATCTGAGATGGTTGAGTGAGCTTGCTATGTGATTTAAGTTATGCGTCTATAATGTAATAGAATAGAATGGCTCGAAATATAAAACCAGCGCTCATATGAAGTTGATCCGAGAAATGAAACTTTACTGTAAGCGTTCTGTTTTCAGAGCAACATACATCATATGAAGCTTCCTGATCTCGATGTTCCCGTTCCGGTCGGTTCAATGCTAATGTAAGCAGCCTGGTCAAGCCAGTACAATAGGCCCTGTTTCCTGATATCGTTCAGACAGTCCCCAAAGTCACCCCTCATTCATTTGCACACACTTCTCCAATACAAACATATACGAATTGGCAAAAGTACTTTGCATAGCTTTCAAGAGAACAAATGCATGCACTGCCAAAGCACATCGATATTGGTAATGTACAGCTTGCCAACCCATTTCAACCTCGCAGCATGCAATGGCCCTCCTTCACGTCCCACTTCCTTTTCTCCCTCAATCAAGCATCCGCCAGAACAAAACACCCAGCCCAATCTATACCATTCATTTATCAAATCCGATTTCTCTATGCGGCAGCATTGGCAGCTCTCTGATCCTCCAACTTTGAGTAAAACGCATCGCGCTTGCGGACAGCTGGGACGTGGTATCCGTACCTATTGTTTTCTTAATTCTGTGTACCTTCAGTCCCGTCCAGAAGAAATGAAGACTTACCAGAAAGCGTATCCGAAGGTCGTTCCGATACCTGGTGGGTGATGTTAGTTGCCTGCTTTACTTCATTTCTACCCCATCTTTCTGCTTCTCTCTCCATTCACCCTCTCCCTTCCGCACTCCACCCCAGACATTTTTTTCACCACATACCGAAAGCGACGCTAAGGTCAAGAACAAGCCCTCTTCGGAGCATCTACAGCACAAAGTTAGCTCAATTTCCAATCTCATCCCATCCCATCCAATTCGATTCAATTTCAACTTGTCCAACTTCTCACTCTCAACCTCAGTTCCTCACTACTTCCCACCGGGAGAAAACACTCACTCCAGTAATTGGTTTGATGGCCATTTTGTATATTTGTTCTGAGGGGAGAAATCTGGTTCTGAATCTCTTATTTGCACACTCAAACTTGCAGTTCAAAATCGCATGATGCATCCCACGGTAGCCGGCATCTCCAATTTTAGCGCGTTGGTACCTGAGGCACAAACGCTAATTTCAACACGCCAACTCAATCTTCACACGTGATCAATTGTTCTGAACCTTTAATATTCACAAGTTCCAATTTACCATTCAATTGACTCGATAGCTCATTCAATCGGCTTACACTACGGCTATGAATCCTTCTTTACACAGCGAAATTCACGAATTATCTACTTAAAGTCTGCGGTGACTGTGAAAAAAAAACCAGGAATTGATTGCGATCATGGTCCCAGTGTCACGAAAGAGATCCACACCCAATTCCAGCGACGACGACGATATGGACGAACCGCACCGCAAACGGCAACGCATATCGCCCGTTCTCCCACAAACACCTCCTCCCGAGCTCGAGCTACCGCATACTGATAAAATGGAATCTTCACTCTTCGATAGCGACGTGCGGACGCTGCTGCGCAAAACTATATGTCAGACACTGGCACATGTCGGATATGATAGGGCGACAGAGGAAGCGCTGGAGGCGATGTGTATGCAGGTCGACACTTGTTTGTATATCCTCATTTTTGGGCGATGGGCCCTGTGTTGACAAGTCTACAAGATACCACGCATTTACTCTCGCAAGTTACAAATTCGATGCTGAATGCTAGAAGAAATGTACCCATACCACACGACATAGCATACGCGTTTAATCGGTATCAATTACCACTCGCATCACTAGAACCGCATTTGCGACCTCCAATTTCCGTACCGAAACTCAAGGTAGAGGTCGAACCGGCGCCGGAGGAAGACAAGACGACGAAAAATATTATAAGGATATTGGGGAAGGAACTTAATGGTGAAGTGGAAAAGGCACAAAAATCATATATTCCGAAAGGGTTCCCTGCGTTCCCAAGCAAACATACATTTAAATGGACGCCCAAGGAAAGTGAACGCGTAACGGATCCGCGAAAGATTCGCGAAGAGGCTGCAAAGAATGCGAGGATGGGGGAAGAAGCTCTGAGACGTCTTGTTAAGGTTGGAAAGGTGGGCAAAGATAGGGATATGAAACGGATGGCTGGTAGAGATCCAAAAAGCAAGGAACGACATGAATTATGGGAGCGCGCCATGTTAAGTTTGGCCGGCGAAAAGGGTAATACACATACTGCAAGTGGGAACGGGAATGGAAAAGAAAAGATGAGGGATCTGGCGCTGGATGAGCGCAGTATGGTGGTTAATGCAGAAAAACAGTATTTCAGAACGGGGGCACCGGCGAAGAGGAAAATTCAACCTCAACCTCCGCCTCCGCCTTCGCCCATGGATGAGGATTTAGTACAATTGGAGCCATAGGGAATCGCCTATAGAGAAAGGCTACGAATAATAATTTGGGTTCGGAATGGAGGGATGGAAGGATGCATGCATATTCAGCGAGGAGTTCTGGGGGTTTGAATCAACCGGGTCACATTTCCAGGGGCCAATGAACCCGTGATGGATGGACTTCTGCATGAGCGAGAGGTATTTTCTTGTATGTGTAAAACTTACATATGTCGTTGCTCATGCGCAACTTTACATACATCCTACCAGAAAGATATACTTTTTATGATTCCTATGGCCACATGCACATGTTGTAACGCCAATGATAGACTCTAACACCATCGCAATACACCAGATATATCCTACGCAGCAAGTCTATTTAAACCTCAAGGCCAAGCACCTGGATCAACTTCTGTTCCCAAATCTCTATCCTCCAAAAACTTCCTACCTCTCAATTCTTCCGGCAAGTATTCCTGAACTACTCTTCCCTCCTTGTAATTAGGATTATACTTATACTGATCCCCATACCCCAACTCCTTCATCAACTTCGTAGGTGCATTTCTCAAATGGATAGGAATAGCTAGACTAGCTACCCCAGGTTCCTTGAGTGCGGAAAATGCATTATTTAACCCCCTATATGCTCTTGTACTTTTTGGTGCTAGACACAGCGCTACAGTAGCATGAGCCATTGCAATCCGACATTCGGGCATGCCAATTTTCTCACATGCGGTGTATGTGCTAGTTGCGAGGGTTAGCATGGTATTATCGGCTAGTCCTATATCTTCAGATGCCATGACTATCATCCGCCGAGCGATGTAGAGAGGGTCTTCTCCAGATTGAAGCATTCTTGCTAGATAGTATAGAGCGGCGTCTGGATCACTGCCTCTTACTGACTTGTGGAAAGCAGATATAGTGTCGTAGTGTTGATCTCCGGCTCTGTCATACACTAGCGTTTTCGTGAGAGAGGCTTTGATGTCTTCCTTTGTGATATTAGGCCTTGTGGATAGACCCATGGCTAGCTCTAGAAGATTTAGAGCTGTCCGTGCATCACCATCAGAGAAAGCAGATAGATATTTCAAGAGCTCTGTATCCACAAGATCTGTAGGAGTGTAGTTCGGGCCTTCAGTCCTTAACGCCCTCTCTAATATCTCCAGTATATCATCATCCGTCAACTTTGATAATGTGAATGTCCGGCACCTAGACAGTAAAGCATTCTGTACTTTGAAAGACGGATTCTCGGTTGTAGCTCCTATCAAGGTAATCTGCCCACTCTCAACAGGCCCCAGAAACACATCCTGCTGACTTTTCGAAAATCGATGTATCTCATCACAGAAGATTATCGTCTTCCTCCCGGTCAGGCCCAATTCCCCTCTTGCCTCAGCAAATATCTTCTTCACCTCTCCTACACCCGAAGAAGTGCTATTGATTTCGACAAACCGACTCCCGACCATCGCAGCCACACATCGTGCAATTGTAGTTTTCCCCGTGCCAGCCCCTCCCCATAGTATCATTGACGGCACACGATCTTGCTCGATAAGACTTCGCAGAACCCCTTGGGGTCCCACCAACTCCTGCCCACATACTTCGTCTAGATTTCGCGGGCGCATTCGTTCTGCCAAGGGAGCGGCTTTCTGAAAGGCATTGGACTTGCTCTTCTTCGCTGGTGGATCCCCATTATCGGTTTTCTTCTCGAAATCTTGGCCTAGTGTCCCAAGATCATCGAATGACCTCTTCCTTTGAACCATCAGGGACTCATTCGCATGACCCCCAATCTCCCGCTTCATTGTCTGGTTTCCAGTTGCGCTTCCATCCTGCACATTTTGTTGAAATATACGAGTAGGACTGGGTGCTATCTTTGGAGCAGGATGCGACGCTGCCTTCTTGGCCGCAGGAGTTGAGAAGAAGTTGGAGACGGAAGGCTTCTGTGTGGAAACTGGTTTCTGTGAAATGTTTCCATTTTGCTGAGTAAGTGGCGGAGAAACAGTATCGATAAAGTCTTCACATCCTGAATCAATGTGGCTATTAATGTCTTTGGCCTTCACTTGCTTTTCACAGATGGGGCAAGCAACCATGCTGAGCAATTGGTAGTTGTTGAGTAATGAAATTGGTTCATGATCATCATCCAACTTTGTCGTAACAAACGCGTTGAAAGTTTTGGGGGACGCGCATATGGAAACCCATGCAACTAAAAGTGGCGCTAACTTTATTTCTTATCGTCCCCTTAGGTCAGGTACATCACATCATACAAATCCATTTATGAACAGACATAGTATTTCACACTCACAGCAGGATTATCATGATGCATGGTATTACTTTTTACGTTGTTTGCATTTCTCATGTCCATGAGCCTTCTGCTTTGCCATGTTTTTGAAGTACGTCCTGCCAAATGACCAGGAGCCACAAACCCCGGAAAAGCCATAAAACCTCAAGATGAATGACACACGCCCCTTTACACCACCCCTTTACGCTCTCGACATAACACCCCAAGCCCGGATAATGTTATCTGTGTAACCTGCGAACAAAGTTTGTCCGTCCGCGCTCCATGCCAAACTGACACACTCTGGCTCTCTGCTCTTCTTGCCAACAGCTTGGAACTCTGGCTTCAACTCGTCAACCTTGCTCTTCTTCTCCAAGTCGAAGATGATGATGCTGCTGGAGGTGGCAGCGCAAAGCCAGTATCTGTTAGGGGAGAAAACGAGGGCGTGGATCTCATCGCCAGCGTTCAAAGAGTAAAGGTGCTTAGACTCGTTCAAGTCCCACAACATGGTGGTTCCATCCTTTCCACCGGAAGCGCAGAGGGATCCGTCTGGGGAGATGGTGACGGTGTTGATGTAACCGGTGTGTCCGATGTGGTCGGTTTGCAATCTGCAAGAGCTAAGCTCCCAGACCTAAAGAAAGAAAATTAGCATTGATTCCAGGCAAGTAAATTCTGGTACCAAAATGAGTTATGCGAAGATAATTTCAGGGCAATGGTGTTAGTTGTCTCATGGCTTGGTCTCCCAAGCTCTGAAGTAGCAAATACTTTTAAGTTGCAAAACATCATATAAATCTCGCACAACTCTATTTTTGTGTACCATAAAGAACATATATAGCTTACCTTGACGAGCTTGTCCCATCCAGAGGAGACAATGACTGGGTTTTGTGGGTTAGGGCTGAATCTAACGCAAGAAACCCAATCGGCGTGTCCCTTCTCAGTGATGGTGAACTTGCAGTCACCGAGGGTGTTCCACAACTTAATTGTACGGTCGCGGGATCCGGAGACAATTTGTCTGTTATCGGCAGAGAAAGAAACGGAGAGGACGTCGTTGTTGTGTCCAACAAATCGGCGGGTGGTGGTACCAGTGGCAAGCTCCCAAAGACGGAGAGTCTTGTCCCAAGATGCGGAAAGAGCGTAAGCACCGTCGGAGGAGATCACCTAAAAATCAAAGTCTCAGCATTCAATTGCGGTTGCAGATTGCGCTCATCTTCCAAGAGCCACCAATTTGGGCGGGTAAACGTACACAGTCAGAAACAATGTGAGAGTGACCGTGGAGAGATCTCTTTGGGTAACCGTATGAAGTCTCATCCCGGGTCAAGTTCCAGATGATGAGAGACTTGTCGCGAGAACCAGACAAGAGCATGTTTGGGTTCTCGAGGGAAGTCGCAAGAGAAGTGACCCAGCCGCTGTGGCCCTCGAGGGTGCCCTTGAGGATAAGTTGTTCCGCCATATTGGAGTATTGATTTGGTGAACGGAGAATTGAAGGATGGGCAAAATGACAACGGTAACAGTGCTCTTTGGAAATATTTGAGAAATTGTGGTGGGAGGTTTTCCTAAGCGAGGTGGTACTAGCGCGGCTTCCAAAAAAATAGACTCTGACCTAGAACTGCTGTGAAATTTTATGATTCCTTCGAACACAACAATTTGAAAATTTAAGAATTTGTTTTAATAATTACCAGGAGTAAGAAGTCCTTGGTTTTGCAAAGGAAATTGTTGAAGAGAATTAATTTTGTCCTCATGCTCATATCCTTAAATTTCAGGCATTTTTGGTTGTAGGGCAAGGCAAGTCCGAGCAAAGACTTTTGATAATTGTACCTTCATTCAGTGATGGACAATCAATTTGTTTTATTGAATATTCACCTACCATCCATTGAGACAAGTGCTCCTTTTCATATCATTTTATTATCTTTGAGCAGAAGAGAAGGTGACTATGAACAAAACTTTCTTCATATTACAGTATCACGTGATTTTACATGGACGAATCAAGTCTGGAAATGCTACATGGTACATCAAAGTTACCATAATATGTAGAATCAATCATGTATAGATGTTATTAATTATCCTCAATCTTTCGCTGAAACTGTTATAAAAAACTTAGCAAGGACAATTCCTCAAGCTGCAGTATCACCACTCAAAACATCATATGGAGTTCCTCCTGGCTCTCCCTTATCTCTAGGATAGCCACTGTCGTATGCCGATTGAGCATTTTCCCTCTGTATCTTCTGTTCCGCAACACGACTGGGGTCATTCTTTCCTCCAATATCCGTATCAAAACTAGCATTCTTTGCATCGTTACTCTCAAATCCATCCTCTGTCAAATTCTTTCCTTTTGGTTTGCCACCAGACTGGTATTCACTGAGAACATAAGTCGGTGCGGTTTCCGCATTGCTTGTATCATTTTGCGCAGTAGGATCACCCGCATCTTTCTGATATGATCCAGATGATCCAGATGCTGCGAGCTTTTTCTCTTCCTGCCAATCTTCCTCCGCCATTCGGGCTTCGGCATCAGGAGCAGGATCAAGAGATTTGGCTCCTGATGTGTTGGTATTTGCGAATGTGGAATTCGAGCCTTTGACACCTAATGGTTCGCCATGGCGGTTTTCCGCGAAGCCTCCACCAGATCTGGTAGACTCTGCCGCGAGAGAGTCTGATGCTACTGCACCTGCTGGTTCCTTGATGATAGAATGTGGGTCGTTGACCTGTTATGAAATATGTGAGCAATCATGAAACATATGTAGTAGTTCGAAGTAAAGATTTACGATGCAGTTCCATCATGTTGAATTGACTTGCAGTCTAGAAGGAATTTCGTTAAGTTTGTAAAACAGGAAAGAGCTTATTTACCTTTTTACCGACACTTGACATTTTGATCGCGAATTGATATTATGAAATTTCAGTATCTGAAGCTTCGAAGATTGTCTCTTCACACTTGTAACGCACAAGTATAATAAGCAAGTTGTTTAGTTAACATCAGTTTTCCTCCAACATCCTTTGTTCTATACTAAAATATACAGCTGGTGTTCAGTATGACATCACTCCTAAAGTCAAAGAGTCGCATTATTCACTAGGTACATAAACCTGGCATGAGGCATGCCTCAATCAATACCTAATTAGTGATGGCACTACTGCGTATTTTGGACAACGTCAGCGCATAAGCGGATGGGCAATGGAGGGGTAATTTATCACGTGCATCGTATCAATTCAGAATTATCTGCATTTCTTGGGGAGGTAATCGTCGGAATGAATGGGACTAAATGGAAATGATCGGTCGATGCATGTGAATATTAAGATTATGTGTTAAACTGCAGCCAATTATATCGCAATTGCCATGCACGGAAATTGTTCCCTGGATTCAGGGAATCATCAAGCTTTTGAACCTGCTTACTCATGGTGTTTCGCTACAAGTCCAGCAGTCTACCGTATCGCTGTGGCTTCCGTTCTGTTGAGGGCTCGAAGGCGACAAAGGTAGAACTTGCATCTACAGCGATGAACAAATATGTTGTAATCGTATTTATTGGTACCCATTCCTTGACTGCTGACTTGTCTAGGATAAATAGTGGTTAAATATTTGTGATTGCGAGAATTCGAAATGTTTCCGTATCAGCATCGAGGATTGATATCTAGTGCAGTTTCTTGCATTGGGATTTCATGAGATCAAGATAAACCTGTTTGAAGTTGAGACATGAGTAGTTTTTGAAATCCATATCCTACGAGATAGAGGGGTTGACTCTTGAAAAGAGAGTGCTTTTCTGGGGCAATGAAATACAATTAAATATCGAACGTAAGCATCACAAGAAATGGGATTTGGGACAAATTTTGAGTTTTGAAAGCTTCTCAAAAGCAACATCATTCCCAATTCCTAGGCTGATGCATATAATACAAAAAAGTGCTTTCTAATCCATCCATGCTGTTTTGAATCATAATCCATCATCAATCATTCCCATAAAATAATACACCCATCCCACCTCCCATCTATCCTAGATTTTCACTCCTTCCTTCCCGAGCATCCCCTCAATTCTTATTTTCAACACCTTCGCGTCCAATGTTTGTCAAATCTACACCACCTGCTTCTCTAACACCACTTCCTTTAGTAGCAGCGCCCTCCAGTCCAGCTTCGGAAGCATTGCCAGTCGAGGTCTGGCTGGTGACGTCTCTGCCTGATCCAATGTTGACTTTGGTTGCATCAGCGGATTGCCAGTCGCTTGCCACAGGGGGTTGTTCAGGGAGAGGAAGGTTGGATTGACGCTCGGAGATGAGATCGGCTTTGGATTGTTCTGGCATTTTGTTTTGTGTGTGTGTGTGTGTGTGTGTGTGTGTGTATTCTGAGAATTGTTAGATGAGGATCGATTGGATTGTCGGCAAAGGGAGCTTACTTTGTGGTTTTGAAGTAGAACAGTTATTTGTGAGGGTATTTGTTGCGAATTCTTGTCTTGTATTGGGTATGTTGTGTGATGGTTGTTTGTGGTATGAAGTGAGAAGGATGAGAAATGGGAGGGAAAAGGAGGCTTAAAAAGACCTTCGAACTCTCGAAGCCATGTTCTATGACAAAATAAGGTCCCACCTTATTCAGGTACTGTATCAAGGCATAATCCAATTCTTCCTTGTTAGAAATGGATGTTTTGCTCCGGAAACATCAGACAATTGAGAAAATTGAGGGGCTCGATAGATTGTGATGTAATTATGATGTCGATCATGCAAGCACCTTTCATGGTGGGGTAACATCCCCGTTGACATGACTAAATTACCGCCGCGATCAAAACCGAAACCAACATCAACACAATTCAGCAACATTCGATCTCAGATGGAAACCCGATTGAAAAAGAGGAAGTTAAAGCGAGAGGGAAAATAGAAACTTCTTCATAATTGGTATCATTAATCATCCTTGTAAAACGCCAATTGCAATGTCCTCAATCATCAATGTCTATGCGCCAGTGGGACGTTCGAACGTCTTCCTATTCGCACCTCTCCTTGCCGTCCTAAATCGTGACCCTCGACTCCGACTAATGCGCTCCATCCGCTGTAAATCCACAGACAATTAAGGAAGTCTTCTGTCACTTGCCTCTCCAGCTGGAGCAGCATTCCCAGCATCAGGACTGAGATAATCTGCGTCTTCTGCAGCTTCATATTCTGAAATAAGATCTGTTACTACTTCTCTTGCCTCATCAAATTCGTTAAGATTGTCAGAAAATGGTGCAGTTTTCTTATAACCTTCCATGAAGGCATTGCGCTTGCGCATTCCATCGTATTGTCTTACGATACGTTTAAATAGCTATGACCTTTTAGTGATTTGGGACACATCAACAGCTTCTCAGAACTTACTGTTGCTATACTTGTGTGGTTCGCCAGCATAAGTCCACTGACTCTGTGATTCATGGGTATATACGGACTCTTCTTTGTTAATGCGACTTGAATACTAGCCGGGCCCCAAGGAATAAATGTCGCAAGTCGTCGCTCACGAATTCGAAGGAGACTTTTATGGACATCGGTTGGATCGACATCTCCCTGAATGACGTTCAAAATAGATATGTAACAACTCTTTTTACCGGGTATCGTAGAAACCATGCGGTTTTTTGGCTGTAGAAGTCTCCGCATGACATCTAGAACTGTGGTTTTTCGCACAGTCTTTGCCTGCTCAACATTGTTCCCTGTAAATGGTGTATAGGCTGTCATTAAGAAATGGCAACGAGGAGTTGGGATGAGGGAAGCGACTATGCTAACAAGATCATTGTGCATATATCCTGGGTATCTAAGTGTAGTGGTACTAGCTGACATAACGGTAGAAACCTTTATATTTCAGTAAAGCACACCTCGCTCGGAAAAGGGAAAATACGGACCAACTGATTAGTTTGTTGAAATGATGGCTCTTGAACATGTAACCTATCTGCAGCTATTCTTGACAGTGCACCATTATCGAGCACTACGACTGAGTCGGCGTTCTGTGTTAATCTTCGCATCGATAGTAAACTATTATATGGATGTACAACAACATCTCCAGAATTGGTGGTGTCTGGAAACACGGAATATGTTTGGATAATCTTCTTGGGGAAGCGATCATTCAGCCGTTCGAGTAGAAAAGATCCCAACCCAGAGCCAGTGCCACCTGCTATAGAGTGCAACATCATGAACCCCTACTCATATTAGCTTCGTGAATTGTTTATCGTCTTCCTACGCACCTCGAGCGAGTCACTACCATCAGCCTCTCGATCAAGCATTTCCATAATTTCTTCATGTACAGATTCACCTGTTTGATATCCATCTCCCCAATTGTTTGCAGCACCCGAACCATTTTTCCCAACGAAAAAGTTCTCCGGATTGTAAATATTTCTGTATGGGCCTGTTTGAATACCATTGAGAACCTAGAAAACCACATATTAATACTCCAAAGTCGAAGAATATAGCCTGGGAACTTGAGAAGCACGTACACGAGGCTCTAAATCGATCAAGATGGCACGAGGGATATATCGTGTGTCGTCCGACTGGTAGAAGAAGACGTCCTTTCTATCCCCTCCCTCCGTCGCAAATTCCTCGAGATTACCATCTTGACTTATGCCGTGTTCCTGACAGAGCTGCTGCCAAAATTCACTACCAACTGTCGAGCATCTCTATTAGAACACTTTCCGTTTCGTATAGCAAAATGAGGGGGTTTACTGACTGCTGTTACCGCACTGGCCGGCCTGGACCGTGATTATTTCTCTGCGAACAAAACCATATCAGAGGCCATAATGTGTAAGGGGGAAAATGATTGGTTACCTTGGCATTGCTGCAGCATCAAATGCACAATATGGTAACGATGCGCAATATCATACAAGTTTTAGATAGAGTTTTGAAATATCCTACCTATATCTTATTGATGTTCTATAAATTGTCTTATTGTCGACGCGTGAAATAAGGTTTCGCGCTAGTTATCGCGATGGCTCTTTGAAAATGATTGGACAGGGGTCTGTATGTGAACTTTTATGAATAAACATCAACCGTATACGGAAAACTTCATTAGGACAACAATAAAGCTCAAATTTTATATTAACTGAAGCTTCCACCTTTGAACAACCAGGTTCGCATAATAATCACAATCTTTTGCCATTGTCGCGGAACGTACGGTCGAGAGCAACATGCCTGGCTTTGAGTATTCCTCAAGCCCTCCATCAACACCAAATAGAAGCACCAATAGTAGATACAGTTTTGGAACTTCAAACAATCCATCGACTACGCCAGCTGGAGCCCCCGCTTCATCAGCTGGCTCTTATACTCCTGCCGGTCCAGCACCATCATCATTTCTTGGAAGCACGATGGGAAGCCCAACACCCAACAAGTCTGCTTTTGGATACTCGGAATATTCACAGCAATCAGACTTCGGCCACTCTCAGTCAGATTTTGGTCATTCTGAGCTCCAAAGTCCACAATTTTCTTCTCCTCTTTTCACGCGACCAGCGGCAAGACAGCAAAAAGTGGTGTTTGGAAGCAAATCTCAAAAGTCGCAAAGGAATTTACGATCGCCATCGAGAAGTGAAGAGGAAGATGAAGAGGAATATGATGAAAATACTGGATTTGATACAAAAACTCGTAATCGCTACGCAGATTCATACAATGATGACCAAGATATGGGGAGTGAAGATGTCAGCTACGAGGACGACGATCTGAACGATCATCGAGGAACAAAGGCAATGGACAGCAATATATTTAATCAGCACAGCAATTCAGTTCGGTTTGCCAGCACATCTGGCGGACAGATGCGCCAGAGTAAGGGGAACGAACTGGTGGATTTCCAAGTTTCTTTGGCGCAATCACAGGGAAAAAAGGTACCAGCTTCGGATTTTGCTAGTATTGCGAAAACCTTATCTCAAAGCGAGGGAATTCCAGCTGTTGACGAAGAAGACGATTTAATATTAAAGACGGAGGCGATAATTACAAAGCTCTACGAACAGGGTGTGGGGAAGACTGATAATGAGGAAAAACTCCAGCGTGCTCTAGGAGTTATACCTAGCGAGTTAACGGCGCTGTGGCAGGAGTACAGCGAACGAGGTGTCATTTACAACGAAAAAGAGTACGCTCTATTCATTGGCCCAGGTCCAGCAGCATCAGATTTTGCGAAAGCTAATTACCTGGCTCATCTTGCATTGCAAATACATCACTCTAAACCGGTGGAAAAAGGGCTTGAAACTGTGGTCAAACCTCTTCCCAACACTATGCTAGATTGGCTAGAAGTAAATCATGACCCATTTCCACATCAACTTCAGGAGGTCCAATCCACCAGACCAGGCCCTGCTTCGCATCGCTTATTTTGGACCACAGTACTTAACAACGTTGTCCGTGGAAGACTCATTGGTGCTATCAATTGCCTCAAAAGTGCCGGTTGGAGGTACTCATGGTCAGATGCAGAGGATATCAATGCTCAAGGCGGAGCAGGTGGCTTCACTGGGGTAGCCTTGACTAATGTTGAAAAAGTAATGGAAGATGCGGTCAATGTTCTGTCTTTATGCCCTGCAATACAGGGAGACTGGAATATTCATGGGAGTGATTGGAAAGTATTTCGACTTAGGATATCACAGGCCACGGAGGATTTAAAACAATTCGCAGAAGGGAGCTCTCACCCTGCATCGGGACGATCTGGCAAGTCTTCCATGAGAGGTAGTCAAGGTGGAGATTATAGTACCCTTGCAAAGAGAGCTGCAAGTAGGGTACCTTGGAATATCTACCAGAATCTACTTACGCTTTACAGTTTGGTTATGGGAGAGACTATTCCTATTATTGAAAACTCCCAGGATTGGTGTGAAGCAACCATTGGTTTGTTTGTATGGAACGATGAGGAGAAAGATGACAAGCGCTTAGCTCCTGGGCGGTCGATTAATAGCTTTCGCGCTTCTGCCATCAATTACGGGCCTGAAAATGATCTTCGCAAACTTCGGCGCGCCTTTGAAATTGTCGCTGCTAGCAATGCTGACTTTCACATCAATAGCAACGATATGGTTGAGGTGGGATTAGCTTGCTTATTTCAAGGTGACACTGAATCCCTCATCTGTATTTTGCGTGCTTGGTCCGGACCTGTGTCTTCAGCTTTAGCTGAGGTTGCATCATTGGCCGGTTGGCTTCCTCGCACTGAACCACAAGAACTCCTCACAAACGGCGAACTTGACCAAGGAGATCTTGATCTTCTGAGTTTTGACAAACCAGCATTACAGGATGGTGTCAAAGATCTTACATTGATTATATATGCAAGGTCATTACAAGAAGTGCCAGAGTTATCTGCCGTGATTGGAAACATCGAGGTAACCAAAGAAGGCTGGGAACTAGCGATCGCTATACTGGGTAGGCTTGACTCGGAAAAAAGATCGGAAGAAATGGTTGGGGAGATCATGAAAACAGTCAAGCTCGATAGTGCTGGGATCGTCGATAAGCTTTGGCGACTACTCAATGATCTTGACATGAGGTCTCAGGCTGAGGCGATTGCAATGGTATATTTTTACGGTCTCTCAATTCCTGTACATCATTTGCTAACAACATATAGTCATATGCCGATTCGCTTGCCCGAGACAATATTTCACCTGGTGAAGCCTTGTGGTATTATGCATTGGCTCATAATTCTGATAAAGTCAAGGACGTTCTTGATACCCTCATTCAACTATGTCTAGTTTACTCGACAGCTTACCCTTCAGAGTCTGAGCTCGATGACCACTTACAGCGTCTAATCTCCTCTCCAAAAGACGCTTTGAATGAAATGTCTAGCATGGATCTTGAAGCGGCAGAGCTTGTTCATACTTCGTTGAGTGGCTACGCAACACTTCGAAGATTTTATAGCCTCAGAGATCAAGAGGTCACATCATCACCAAGTTCTAAGCCACCAATGGGCGTAATCGCCAGAAGATCAGAAGCAGCCAATGCTTTACTAGCACTCATAATCAGTTCCGACGATAACATTCGTGGTGGCATCTACGATGAAGATCGTAAAGCCGTTATCCCCGTTCATTACATACTCGCACTCTTAGGCGAAGCCATGCCTTTCGTTAATCAACTCGATTCCCTTCTCAGCACCTCCCAAATCGACATTCTCCTCCGCACAATCGAAGATATCCAAGGAATCGGCCCTCGCATCTACTCCGTTTGCAACGCTTTTCTCGAAACAGTCATCAAGAGCGGCTCGGGTCTCAAAGGTTCTAATCCTATGGATTTACTAAGCAAATCGAGTTCAGGTACGAGTGGAAGTTTCGCTATGGTGGGTAGTTCGATGATGGCGTCACAATTCCACAAATCGGTTTCGGCGAGTGGATTGTTGAACAAGGGGGATATTAAGAGGGGATGGGATTGGAGAAATGGGATTACAGCGGGTATGACGGCGCAGGATATTTTGAGGGTATTGAGGTTGGGGTTGGCGAAGGATTTGGCGAGAGCTTGGTTGCAAGAGTCCGATGATATCTTGTGAGATGGAAAAGAGGATGTATGAATGGCATGTGAGAATTTTGCATTGGGAAACTTTGGCTGGCGAGGAGTACGGTTGGGAATCTAATATGAACAAGGACACAATAGGTCCTGTGGTTGGTAGCTGGGTGATGCAATCCAATGAAATGCCTTATGCATATAGATAGCGTTGTATCACATGGCATGCCTGGCGTTATGTCTCTGTCTGGGCGGAGAAATTGAATAGGAATAAAAAAAGTTTTGATACCCAGATTTTTTGCTTCGGAAATTTTGTGTATTCGATTACATCACATCTCATTCATGTTTTACATATATTCCTCATTCAATCCTCACTCATCTACATTTACCCTTCTATTAAAATGAAACTTAATCCTCCGTCCAGACGAGTTTAGCATCAACCGTGGTAGTTCCCGGTGACCTGCTCCACTGCTCCCCTGAGCTATTCCATCTCCCTTTACACTCGAGTAATGCAAATGCGGAATTCAATTAGTATATTACTCGAACAAATCCGTACAAATGCTCAAGAACGCACTTGTGGATTTTTGATCGCATTAGTTCCAGTTTGGTTGTGGTTCGCGGTCGATAATCAATGATCAGAAGAGAACATAGATGATGATGAGCATGCGGGACTTTAGACTATGTTACTTTTAGAACGTTTGAGAGAGCGACGATTATCTTGTTTGAAATTTTTGAAATGAAAAATGTTTAAAATGAAAAATATGTAAAGAAAGTTTGTGAAATGAGATAACTAGTGTGTATATACTTTTTTAGTCTCTTGGTTTTATAGGTTAAAATTATAGATAATTATTCTTATTTTTTCTTAATTCCTTTATTTTCTTGAGCTCGATTGTCTTTTCTAGATTTCTAGATAATATTTGAAGTCTAATTTTTTGTAAAACAGAATTAACTTTCTTATTATCTCAATATATAACTTAAGCTCTTGTAATATATGTATATATAACTAATGAATTTTACTACAATTTATCATATTCCCACTCAAAAACCCATACAGATCTTTCTGAAACTAATCTTAAATTGCGGAAGCACAGTGGCCTATATGCCATTTATATAGGATAATTAATGATACTAACAGCAAAGCGCCTACCTGAATATTTATATATACCATCAAGTTCCAATCCCTCATCCTCCTGAAAAATTATCAAGATGACAATTAGTCTACAAACCAGGCATCAAACAGAGAGTGAAGACGAAAGCGGAAGAAAACAACTCCATCAAACAGTAATGAATATGATCAAAAGGAGATAGAATAAATATCAGAGAAATGTCATTGCAATTTGGTAATATAGATTAGAGCTCGAGGCAGGTAATAATACCATGAACACCATGGTATTATGATATATAAGTTTGGAAGCGGGGGAGATTCAGATTTATAGTTTATGTAGGATCTGGAAGAAAAAGGAAAGAGGAAGATAGAGCAAGGGAAAAGATCTAGAGGCAAAAGAGTAAAAGATATAGTTGTGATTTCGGGTCACTTAATTATAAAAAGTTGATTTGGGGGGTGTTTGTGAAATTTATAGATAAAGAGGAAAGTGGGAGAGAGAGAAAGAAAAATTGTACTTTGTATTTGATATAGTATACTGATGGATGATGGTTGGTAGGGTTATCTAACTGTACGAAGTGTAGGTTTAAGATATATATAGTATATAAATACTTCATACTCACAAATCAACACTACCTACCTACCTGTACTTACACCACCCTAGAGAGATAAACAGATACAAAGTATTTCCTAAAACAAAGTTATCTTCCAGCTAAAAATTGCTCTCATGCTTTTGCCCTTATACTTCTCATACCTACAGGTAAACCTTCCACTCGCTTAAAACCCAGGGCTCCCAGGGGTAAGATCATAAGATTATATCCTCCCCTTCTCTCAAAAATATATATCATTATACTCTATAAGTAAATCAACTCTTTACCATTCTTCATCTCCAGCTTCGATTTCATATCGATATCATTCCTTCCTTTGTTTCTTTTTTCTTTTCTAAAAAAAAAGATTTAGGACAGATAGTCTTTTATTCCTCTTCATCCTTATCCTCTTCATCCTTATCCTCAAAATCAATACCACTCACCACACCTAACAAAGCAATAATAACCACTCCCCCCTCCCAAACTTCCCAACCCCCTCAAATCACCCTTCCAATTCCCGACTCTCAACTCCAATCCACCACCTAACAATAATAACAAAAACCAAAAACACACCACTAAAACAAACATCTAACCTCACTGATTTAACATATTCTATAATTTAAACATTGGAACAAAAATCCTAAATTAACATTGCAAAAATATCTTATTCTATTGAGCTGCTACTTTAATGAATGAGTGTTTTTTAAGGAAGATTAAATTATAAATATTGGGTTCCGTCAACTTTTTCTCTTTTTTTGGGGCTAGGAGCAGTTTCTCAGATGCATTAACAGCACAAAAATGATGGATTTGTTTCCCATTTTCTGGTAAGTCAAGGTAAATTGAGTGGAGTTTTTTACTTGAATTTCTTAGTATATCAAGTGGTATGCTTATATCCACTCATTTACCCATTTAGCAGTACATTCATATCTCCATTTCATGTAAGAGGAGATTTAGATTAGATCCTCTTAATCTATTCCCTCCAATATATCTTTCATGATGTTCATCATGGAGGTTTTCCCCTCCTTCGCTTGATCGTTCTATCTTACTCCCATATGTAAGTAAATAAAGGTGTCCTTGACGCCATGCATACGCATGCATTCTTAACTATACAATATCTTACATCTCCTTAAATTCTCTCTCCATAATCCTCGTCGAGCACATGCAAACTAAGGCAACGCCCTCATAACACCTTCAAATGCCACAAGCGCAACTGCATTCGCCGGAAACGCCCTCAAAAAACACGGTAGAAATCCCCTCCAATATCCCTTCCATCCATTCTCCCTATAAACCGCCGTAGCGGCACTTTTCCAATTCGGGAACCTTCTAACTCCGTCCCCTAATCCGCCTGCTAATGGATCTGTCATAATCCGTTGTTTTACTACGTCACTTGGATAACTCGTCATCCAGAAAACTTGTGCTGAAAGACCTCCAGCCCCAGAAATTAACGGCAGGTGTACTAAGGGATGTACGTTTGGAAAGGAGACGCGTGAATACATCGTAGGAACCCCACCAGAAGAAGAAGAAAGAGCGAAAGAATAGAGTAGCGCCAAGTCCATGGTAAAGACCCTGGTATACCATGGTATCGATAGATTTTACGGGCGCAGTCAATAGGACCGCTATATAGACGCTCAGATTTCTTACTCGAGTATTGAATTTGTAGACGTGCTTTTAGATGTTCGACGGGAGCGGCAATGAAACTTACGGTTGCGCCAGCCATGACTCCGGCGAGGGCGTGGCCTAAAGAGGGTAGTTTGTGTATTTGTGAGGGATCTGTCAAGAGGGGATCTGGACGGGCGAGACTGGATGGGGTGGCGGCCATGCGAGAGGGGGAAAAGAGGGTTTGATGTAGGAATTTGCGGTAAAAGGTTAAGGAACCTAACATTATACTATCCATGAACATCCAGCCTACTAGAGGGGGAGTAGCGCCTTTATAGAGACCAGTGAAACCTTCATTGCGAAGGGTGAGAAGGAGACATTGCAGTGGCCCGTTGAATTGAGATGCGGTAGAGGTTTGAAGACGGACTTTTATGGTATCGAATGGATGCCCAACTGTTCGTAGTATACTATTAGTATTTACTCTTGACTTTCTCATAAACAGAGATCCCAATTGACAACCGCAATTGCAATCGCATCCACAAAACCATCCGAAATCCGCATCTCAACATTCCCAAAGTACAAATAAGAAACCACAATTTACCATACCAGTAAGTTTCGAAACCCCCGAGAACACACCCGCGACGAATCCTCTATAATTCTTCGCTTCTCTCTTCTTCTCTACCCTTTTCTCCCCGGCATTTATACCCCCACCAACTCCTCCTATCTGCAACGGCGGCATTGTGGCAGATTCATTCGTAGTCATATTCTCGAGTGCCTGTGTAGGCTATTCGAACACGAGTATGCGACTCTGTCGCAAACATTAAGTCTTATCTGCTTCCGTTCAAACTGCACAGAGCACGATGAACAGATAGAAAGATAACGTTGTGAGTAAAATCGATTGAGCTTGCTTATTAAAACAGCGATTGAGATATAGCAATCGTAGGATATGGCTTATGTACCTCGATTTGATCAGCCGTGCAGCAAGGATCTTGGATCAGAGCATGGATTAATAATAGATTTCTTCTGATCTGTTTGAATGGATGACGGGTTGAAAGTCTGAGAGTGAAAGTGGTGGACATGGATGTGAAGATTTATCTGGCGAGATCGGAATTGTTTGTTTATCATTCATATTTTTTATATAGTCAAGTTGATAAAATAGCAGGTATTCATTGGTTGGATAAGCAATACTTGGAGAATTGCATTAGCTGATTAGATACATATGGAGTACAGTACCAAGAAGGAACGACCCGAACACAGACCGACTAAAAGGGCCAAAAGCAGCAAGGGATAGGAAAGAAGAGGAATATATTAAATAGGAAGGAGGGGCATATTTGAATGATGGAAGTGGGGGTGAATTTTCAGCATCCCGAGAAACTGTCATGTTATTGTCTACCGGCGGATGAAAAGTACTAGGTATGTCAATTGAGATGGACGAATGATGAATCCAACTACCTAGCACCTACTGACTAATATCTCTCATTCCAATTCTCGAGGTTTGCGATGGATATTTATAAGTAGCATGGTAGAATCTGCCACAATCGGCCCCTTTGCGCCCTTGGGAGCCAATAATCAGAGCACATCTTTTCTTTTCTTCTCTTTCTTTCCTTACCTTACTATTGTTATTACTATTTAAAAAGTTTCTGCGCACTTTCTTTTCTTGACCGAAAATTGTTTGTTTACGATTGCGAAAGTATTGAATACTTTGATCATTTCATTACACTTAATACATCCCATCTGATACCCATATATCTCAGCAACAAAATCTTCAAAGTTACTTAACATTTCAGGAAAATGACATCCTCCGAACGAGTCACAGAGTCCAAAAAGGGTATGTTTATTGTTCACTACCTCAGGAACTATTGGCTTATATTCAACTAATCATATCTCATCTCTTATGTTGACATTCACTAACAAACTCTTCTCGATAGTCTGGACAACCCTCATAACCAACACTGCCTATCTCTCCGGTCTCCTTACTCTTGACTACTCGCTCAAAAAACATAATTCCAAATATCCTCTCGTAGCTCTCTACACCGATGCCTTTCCCCCCGAAGGCCACGCCGCTCTTGAAGCGCGCGGAATTCCTAAACAGCGCATTGAATATCTCCTTCCCAAAAACGGTGGAAAAGATTATTCCAACGATCCCCGTTTCTATGATTGTTGGTCCAAACTCGCGCCATTCAGTTTAATCGAATATGACCGCGTGGTACAACTTGATAGCGATATGTTGGTTTTGCAAAATATGGATGAGTTAATGGAGATGGATCTTGATGCGCCGGAGATGGCGGGAAAGGGGGATAGAGTTTTTGCAGCGGGGCATGCTTGTGTTTGTAATCCGTTGAAGAAAAAACATTATCCTGCTGATTGGTATGTTTCCTCCTCTCAGCATTATTCCTGCTGGAAAAGATTCGGTATATTAACAAAAGCCCAGGATCCCTGAAAATTGCGCATTCACATCCCAACACAATACCCCAGATGTAGCACAAACCACCGGTCCACCACCTAACACCTCACCTCTCGGTTTCATGAACGGCGGTCTCCAAGTTGTAAACCCCTCTTCAGGAGTTTACAATGCTATCCTCGATCATCTTGCCTCAGACGCAGCTATCAATATGGATTTCGCAGATCAATCTCTCCTCTCCGACTTATTCAAAGATCGTTGGGTTCCACTTCCTTATATTTATAATGCGCTCAAGACGTTGAAATGGGAGGGTGTCCATCCACAAATCTGGAGAGATGACAAGGTGAAGAATATTCATTACATTCTAGCGCCGAAACCATGGGATGAGATGGATAAGGAGGGTAATTTTATAGGGAAGGATGGTACACATGCATGGTGGGTGACACATAATCAAGAGAGATTAAGAGGGGAAAAGGAGAGAGGAATTAAAGTTGATGGGTTTTAGACGGGTGGTTTGGGGTTTTATGATTTGGAGAAAGGTAGATGGGTATGGGCGTAACTGGTTACTGGGCCATGTCTGCTTGGCATGCATATGAATATCGATATCGATAAACTTGAATGGAAGTTAGAAAAGTCTTTTATAAACTTTATTTCGCAAATCATTAAGGTTACCCATTCGCATTCTAGAGGCATTTCTCGGTTATCATTTATATTTCGGTACATCTCTCTGTTTCTTTAACCTTAACCTTAACTCTATGCATACTTCTTAACCATAACCTTAACCCAATATATAGTTGATTGGCTGATTGGTCGATCAGTTAGCTAGTTGATTAAAGATACCTTGGATACATTACTTACTTCCTCGCTTAGTAATATACAAATAAATAGACAAATAGACAAACGAATGGTCTTAGTCGGTATTGTAGATGTTAGATGGTAGGTGGGTGTATATGTATAGATCAAGGCGGGATTTTTATTTTGGATATTGGGTGTTGGATTGGGTAAGTCTTGGGTATTGGGTATTGGGTGCTGGGCGGGATGGGTGAATGGGACAGGGAATGGGAAGTAGGGAAGGGGAAGTAGGGAATGGGAAGTAGGGAATAGGTGATGAGGGGTGAGAAGACTGATGGAGGAGGAAAAGAGATTGAGAGAAGGGAATGAGGATAAAGGGAAAGAAGAGGGTTAGAAATGGGGTTTAGAGTGGATGTTATGGGGAGAGGGCCGGGGATGGAGATAATGGGGGTTTTATTTAATAGTACGGTATACATAGTGTATGAAATAGCCTGGCCTTACGGGGAAGGGAATTCAATGCAACCGAGAGGAAATAGAGATTTAAATAAGTTGTTTAAGGTTATTGTTATTTATTCGAGAAATAAAAGGGGAGATGGAGAAGTAGAAATTTGGGAAATTTGATTGGATTTTTTTACCCATTCATGGGGAATGTTTTGAATTCTAATGGATATTCTTGCTTGTGG